>NW_020897717.1:14084698-14226800 GCF_003984885.1 Neopelma chrysocephalum
TCACTCAACCACAAGGCATATGAAGACACTCACTCAACCACAAGGCACATTTATGATATTTAAAACTCTGAATTTAAGTCGTAAGAAGTCAGTGACAAAACATTCAAGCTGTTTTATTAAACAAAGACTCAGAGGGCTCTTTAGGGTCTATTACAAATATCTGTCATCAGCTGCTCCCACTGCCAAAACTGTTCTATTATAGAACAAAGTTTAAAAAAATCTGTAAGAATTCAAAGTACCACCCAAGACTAGACCTGTTGGGGATGGTGCAGAAAAACAGATTCACATGCTCCAATATCTTGTACTACTCTACCATTCTTCAATGCCTTTAAACTGATGTTTATTTTGTGCAACAGAACCCTAACAGAAAGTGGATTCTCCCCACAGAAAACTACTTTTGCTTTATCTGTAAACCACAAGGCCTCCTACTAAAACAACATATATATATTTTACCTTAACAAACCAATATATTTTCATTTGAGTCAGGCTGGAAATAACAAGTTCTGCACAATATGTATGTATAGAGGATGAAAAGGTAGGCAGAAGAATGTGTGTCAATATTAAGTCTGAAATAAATATTTAATGTTCCATCAACATGCTGAACTACAGGCACTCAACTAGTACTGTAGCAAGCCAGACTGTGGTCAGATTCACATAATTAAAAAGGAAATATGCTGCCAATTTGGCCATTAAATTACCTCTCGCATAAAAGGCAACATAGGTATCAGACAAAGCTTTGTTACAGGCCAAGAAAATAACACTCTAGATGTGTAGGGTATTGACATGAAGGACGGAAAAAGTTACTGTGGCACACAAAGGTATTCAAGTAAGGAAAAAACCTACACTGTAATTAAAGAGCAGACATGCTAGGTTTGAAAATATAGGGTGCTCTTACGGGATATTTTAAAATACAGTAAGAAAATAGATTTTATTCTACATCACTCATGAGTTTTCTTGGTAAATACAATATGTGAACTTGTTAAGATCAACATGTCCTGGAATGCTGTAAATAACTCATCTGAATCACTGAAATCACCAGAAATTTTAGAGTTCCAAGAACTGCACTTCCTGAAAAATCATAGGCTACTTTCCCCAAGCAGCAACTCACCTAATTTCCCATTGCTGAGTCTTTTCTGCTCCACATGGCCTTTCAGTGCTCTCACTTTTTTAAGTTTGGCTTCTTGATTCTCAGCAATTTCCTTCAATCGCTTCAGTTTTTCCTGTTCAGCAGCTTGCTGTTGCTGTCGCTGATCTTGCTGCTTCAGGAATTTCAGACGTTGTTCCTGCAGTCAAAACAAGGATTTTTTAATTTATTTTTTTTTAGATGAAGTTACAGTAAGGTACTGACAAAAAAAATAAACCAGTCACCACAGCAGTTCAGATCAGCTTCAGCCCAGCATCCCAATTTCCCAAAATGTCAAGGGAAGTCTGAGAGAACAGAGCAAACATGAACCTGTTCACATACCAAACACAAATATGTCCCAATGGTTATAAGTGGAGAACTGCATTCTGTAGTACAAGAACCCACTGAAACAGAGGTGGCATCCATGTCTAACAGCTCCCGGTAATTTTTTCATCCATGAAATTGCTCAAAACCCTTTGAGGCTTAAGAAAAATTTTAGCGTTCACATTCCATAACATTTGCCGATTTCATTTAATCACTACTTGGCTCTTGAGTTGCAAAAGCTAGTGACTATTTCCTCTCTACCTTCTCCATGCTACTTGTACTTTACAGATCTCTAGAATACGTCACATTTAAAAAACTGAAAGTCATGCTGGAGAATATTAGACATTCTTTATATATACCTTTATATAAGGTATTCCATAAATTATTGGTATTTTTCATCACTATTCGTCATTTTACTAGTTCTGCTAAAGCCTCTGTGAGATGGGGAATGACTGCACACCAAAGTTCTGAAAATATAATGTCTCCTGATAATGATCACCACTATCACAACACAGTTAATTCAGGACACGGGAAAACCTTCATAGTGACCTGGCCCCCATTTATACAATAGATATCATCTTAGTGGAGAGGATCCTTTTGCCTCTCCAAGAGTATCACTTTCTATATATACATGTATCTAATTTAGACCTAAAAGAAACCATTAGACCACCGGGTCACCTACAGAGAATTCCTTTAAATCACTGGTCATTATTCATGGCTTCCAGTTCTGGAGATATGTTGTTCCAAGATAGCAGAACTATTAAGACTTTCCCAAGCACCCACTAACACCCACTACCACTGCTGACTAATATTAGAACTTCACAATTCCTCAAAAAAAAAAAAAACCAAAAAAAAAAAACCACACAAAAAAATCACCAGTCATATTTAGAAAACAAGGACTTTGAATAAAAACAGTGCACTTTGAATAAAAAAGGCAGAGCAAAAAGTGAGCTCGTCTTCCGGAGAAAACTAGGCAGCACCTACAGTGTATGTACTACTTTAGAGTTACTCCCACGCAGGAAAATGTCAAAAAAAAAAAAAAGATATTACAGCTCATGTCTAAAAAGAAAGTGTATATTTCCTCCCTCAGGATCTATTTTTAATATTGCATCTGATTTCAGAAGGCAGGAAAGAGGCAATGGAAAGTCTTTCTGAAGAGGCGTCTAGGAAAGCAGGTTTATTCCAGAGAGTGACATTAAATGAAAAATTCTACCACTGGGACACCCACAAGGCTACTCTTCTTCAAACCACGGGCAGCAGCCACCTACTGATGGGTAGCTATTCAGACTCAAAACTCTTTTTTTTTTTTTTAAATCTTGTACAACTCCCTTTACAGTAAATACATATCATGTTCCTATTTCTTGTTTCATATATATAGTGACTATAAGTGTTATTTATAAGACCAAGGTGTTGCCATCACCTTGTGAGTGAAACAGACAGTTGTGAAAGTTTAGGCTTCTCCTATATTTAATACATCTCAGTTTGAACAGAGAAGAGGGCAACTACTCTGTCTTGGCAAACTAAACAAGCCAGAATGGGTATTAACTGTGCTGCTGAATTTCACATGAAAACTCTAATCACTTGGTTGATTGACCACTTTCTTGCATTACAGTTACACCTTTGTCATACCTATTCTTACCATAAAGCAGAAATAAAGTTTTATTGGCTATTTTGATAGGCCATAATATCACTTAGCAGGTGCTGCAGAACCATTGGAAGGGCACGGTTTGAAGCATTTCCCCGAGATAAAGTTATTGAAGGCCAAGGGAACTGAACAAGATGCTAAAGATTGGGACACATACACAGCTGATGTCAAAACAAGAGGGAGATGGAGCATGTGACAGAGGAAGAGAAGTGAGACCAGAGCCTCAAACCAGCCTTCTTCCCCAGTAAAGCACATTCTGAAATGCATGGGAACTCATCCACCCAGACAGACGAACCCTCTTCAGGACAGGCTCACATTTAATGATTCTCTGCTAAAAGCAGCATTTTCTGTTATATTTTCAACAGTAGTGTGTACCAACAACACTTAAGTCAAATATGAACTCTACGCCACTATTCTGCAGATGCATTCAGAGTACTTTTCTCTCTACACAGTTCAGGAGCACCCTGTGTGCTTTCATTAGCTTTTCTGTTACTGTTCTGCAAGCATTCTATAAATCAGCGTCCTAGTTACTTTTATCACATACATGCCATCTTTTCCAGACAGCTGCCCCAGGAAACCAGGCACATTGAACTCTATCAGGAGAAGGCAAGATATCATTGCAGGACAGCATTGCATTATATCCTGAGACAAAAGCCTTGTTCAGTGATCAAACTGGTGAATTGCTGGTCACCACATGGAGCACAAATAAAGCTGACAGAGCCACCAAGATGAATGACAACACATTAATGTTATGTGCTCTATCCTTTTAGGAAGCTATATGGTCACTTCTATCACTGGCATTATTTTAATGTTTTACTACTAGGTATTTGCATAGATTGACTTTCAAATTTAAAAACAGGCAGCCAAAGAAAGGGCTCTGGTTATAAGAGGTGAAAAAACACAAATTCCCAACCCTCTCTCCACCTCACGTGACTCTTACTCCCTTTGTTCCTGGCTGTAAACAATCTAATTCCAAACTCACCTTGTTAGCCAGCATTTGCTGTTGAGCCTCAATTTGTTGCTGTTGGCGGGATGCCATTTCCTGAAGTTCAGCCAATGTCATGTCCATCCTTGGAGCACTCACCTGTCAAAGAAAACCCATAGCATGTTAGGTCTAGAATTTTTAATTTGGCTAGTATGTAACTCAATAGAGCTACTGCAGAAAAGTAAGATAAAAGTCTTTAAAGATAACAACCACTGAATATCCAGTAAAATAATAAGAAATGCCATCTTTTAGTAGTAAAAGAATAAATAGTTTTAAGCTCTTATGCATGTGCAGCCCAATTCACCAACTTACAAAGGATGACATCTCTTGGAACATTAATATTTCTAGCAAAATCCCAGCAGCATTTTAAGGAGGCATTTCAGAGCCCTTTATAATTAAGCTCAGCATGAATCAGCTTTGACTGACTGAGCCCAGAATGCTCAGCACATGGCAGGATAGATCTGTGGTTGTAGGTGGATCACTGCACTTCAACGTAAGTCAAACAAAATGGAAAGTTTAAATATAGTTGGGCAAGGGGGAAACACCACTCTAAGACAGAACTATTATTAGTTATCTGTTCACATGTTTTTCAAATCAAGATTCAATCTCATATCCATAATTATATCTTTCAGAGCGAGAATAAATGTCAGACAAGCAATTCAGTGTTGAAACACTAAATGGTCTCATCTGGAAATCTGGAACTAGGAATCTCTTGACACAAAACCAAGAGACAGAAACATTAAACTCAAGTAGGGTGAGAGAAAATGTTTGATGGGAGTAGAGGAGGGGAAGTATGTTGAATTTGCTGCTACAAATGGTAGCCTACAGATCTCAGTGACATCTTAAAAACAGAAAGCCAGGATGAAAACTGCTAGAGGCTTTGTGTCAATTTTAGAGCAGTCATTAGCAACCTTTCCAAAATAGCCTCTTAGTTTCCATGGTAGGATTTGCACCATTTTCTCCAAAGAGGGGAAGCCTCCAGTGTCACTGTACCGGCCATTGCATCAAGCACTTACTCCATTCTCTATTCTTCGATCACCAGGCACTTTCACACCATTTCTTTTGAAGGCTGGATCTTGAGACCTTTGTCCAGTCCCTAGACAGAAATAGTCAAAGATGGTAAGGTATTTTAAGATTTTTCTTATCCTTTTAGACATAACATTCAATACAAAAAGAGTACAATCATTATGATTTAGAATCTGAACACCTGTTCTTCTCGTGTGTTTACCACTAAAGATAAACTTAACTGATGACACAAAACGTTTTTTGAAAAGGTTGCTGTTTGATGACAACATTTTAAACTATAATTCTGTTAAAAAAAAAACAGACAAAGAAAAACAGCTTAACCAACAAGCAGGCTATTCCAGTATTTATCCTGTGGTGAACAGGCAGTCAGCCCCTAGTAAGTGTGTATTATAGATACATAGTTTAAAAGTACAATTTTTTTTCTCTTCTTAGCAGTCATCCTGTCAGAAAAGATGCTACTTAACTAGACTCCTACTTTAATACTTCTATCAAATTACATACAAACAGTGTTCAAATACCAAATACCAAATTCATTTCCCTGTAGGACATACATGTACTACAGGATGAAGCCATGGCTGCTACCTTCTTGCCTATTTGATACCTATTTAAAGACTATCTTTCTGTGAGACTAACTGCAGAGCTCAAATATATTGCTTAGCAATGCTATGGCCAATAAAATGACAATAATCCTAATACTACAAGCACCCTGGACTTGAAAAAATACATCTTGACAACTAAACTGCTCTGTAAGATCCTTAGTAGGTAGAAATGGCACAGCTTTAGCTTTTCATGCACTCATTCTATCATCAGTACACACTTCAAACATCACGATATGCTTATTCATTTGAAATATGCTGGATACAAAGCCACTTAACACAAATGCACTATTTCCAACACTGAGGAAGATTACTAAGGATGAAAACAGGAAAAGAGGAAGAAGAAGAATCCAGTAGACTGTTTTAAAAGTAAAAGTCTTAAAGATTCTAATGAAAAGATAAATGTAGGATGCACAGAAAACCCTTGAAAAGCAGAAAGTAACTTCCTTTATAGGTTTTACATTTAAATTTACAACGCACAGATATTACATTCTCAGAGAACGTGACCAGGCCGTTCATTTAATGCTATTCCTGAAAGTAATACAAATGTGTAGATTGTAGGAGAAACTTTGAAGAACTCTATCTTTTACCAAGTATGCTAAGTTTATCACCCCGGTAAAGTATTATCCAGGTGAAACATCCTGAGCCCAAATTATAGATTACATCACTAGCTAACAGTTTGGTTACTAGATTTAAAAGAAGAGACCATCACACATCTCTAGATATTTTGCTGCAGAAAATATATTTAACACAGGATGCCCTCAGACGATGCAGGGATAACCAGCTATAGAAAACCTGCAGGAATTTCAATCTGGATTTAATATTCCCAGACATGGCAAGGGAGGATGAAGTCTTCACAAAATTAGCCAGTTTTCTGCTGCAAGCCTTCTTGGTTCATAGGAAAGTAATGGTCATACAGGAGGGACTGCAACACTGTACTGACTATGAACATCAATAAGTAACATATGCAAGCTGTTTCCTTAACCTTGAGGAATAAAATGAGACTTGAATAAATGAATCAGCTGAGATCAACACGTACCTGATTCCCGGCAGGGAGAGCGTTCATGCCGAAGAAAGAAGCGAACCTCACTTCTCTGCATCCCAAAGCGCTGCAGGATATCCAGCATCCGTTCATTATCGGCTATGGGACGCTCTGAAAAGGTAAAAAAACAGCTGACTACTGCATCCCATTATAGCTTGGGCACATACCAAAACAAAAATATCCATCCACCATCTTTCACTTGAACACCTGTTATTACACAGGTGCAGTGGGTGCACATAATCCTCGCCCTCACCCACGGCATTTCTACTTTTCCCTTAAGAAGCCACAGTATCACTCCTGCTTCTGAAACTAAACCAACACCTCTGAATAGCAGTCCTTTAAAAGTCCATCCCTGAAGGGAAAAGCTGAGGAACTGTCGAAGCCTGAGGGAAAACAAACAGGGAATTTAGACCTTACAGCTCTAGTGCCTTTCTTTTGTATTTGCAAATCATCTTGCCCACTCACCACCACAGGAAATGTGCTGGTGCACCTTTTGCTGCACTTCTTTGGTACCTCAGACAAACTTATTCCTCAGTCATTCCCACACCCTCCTCAAGGGCACTGCTGCTTTGATTCCTACAGGGACTCATTTACTTTTTAATTCCAACAAGAATTAGGAGAGATGCAAAGAAACTCTAAGGGAAGAGAGAATTCTTCCTTTAACTTCCTAAGGATTGCAATCCAACGCTGGATGGCAGCCCTTGCGCTCAAGCTCAGGCAGCAGCACTCAGTACCCCGAAAAGGCTCCTAGGCAGTTCCCAACAGGCCTGATCCTCAGCGTGCCAGCACAGCTCCTGCCACTTCAACTGTTCCCCTACAGCTCCTGTCAGACATAGATCTGGCTCATTCTCTTAGACAGCAAATTTCATGAAGTTCAGATCAGATGCATTTTGAAAGCCCTATTTCTGATAAACCTTGAAAAGTTGAACTACTTTGGACTCACAGCTCAAAGTAAAAAAATGATCAGACATTGAAAAGTGAGTCCAATAAGAACTTGCCATTGTCTTTCAGACAACTGAGATGAAAAAGTTGCATGCACAAGTTCCACTGAATATCCTTTCCTGCTCTTTCCTGAATCATCCAGGATTCAGTCACATATCCTATTTTTAAGCTGTACTCATTGCCTTTTGATAATACAAAAATCCAGTGAGTCTATATCTACCAACTCCATTTAGCAGTACTGCTATCTTTCTGCATTATCATTCTTTCAAAATTGACATACTTCATAGCTGGGCATTCACAGACAGGATATAATTAGAATTACTTATTGGCCTCTAAATCTTCACATAAAAGCAATTTCTTTTGCTATTCTAGACATTTTGCCATAGTTTTTTCTGCCTATTTTAAATGTGATGGTGATGGTGTGGCCAATATATCATAGTAGTGAACTTTACATAGTCAAGATTCTGTCATAATATCTTCTAACAGCATTGGGGCTCATATCAGGTTGGACCCATTTGTGCTGGATGTCAGACAACCAGAAGACATTGTTCCTGGCCTGAGAAATGAGACAAAGAGTGAAACTAAATACCATCATTTTTGCACTAGTTTCATTTTTCCCGACATGGCTTTTGTTGCAAGTTTCTTTTCATTATTTATGCAAGGGAAGGAAAAGAAAAAAAAAGAAATCAGTGAGTAGTTCATTCACATTCAATGGAGTCTTTCAAAGTCACTATCTTAATATGAAATAACCTTTTCAGCAGGAAAAATTGTTGGCATTAAGTATAAATGTTTTCAGTTTCATAAAAAAAGGAGCTACTAAACATGTTTTCAGCATGTGAAAAGCTCTTTTTAACATAAAAGTGTTTCTTTAAATGAAAATGCTGCAGCTGTGCTCAAGCAATCTAGGAAGGAAAATTTCTGGAGTCACTGTCAAAAGAGATTAGCTTTACAGAATAAGCAAGTAGGTCACTGTTACAGAAAAAGCAGTCTCTTGGCGGTTACTTGTCTAGACAGCTAAAAAAGCTCCTCATCTGCTAAACCTTAATTCAAGAAAAAAAAGGCAAAAACAAAACAAAACAAAAAATCAACAGTACCACTGTCAGATTTCCGACTTAGAGGATATATAGCAGGCTTATGAGACAGATTTCTAGCAGCTCGGCAATACCTCAACTGAAACTCTATAAACAAGAGAGATGCCCTTTACACAAGGATTCTGTCAATACCACTCACTGACTTCAAAGGAAGGTCAGAGAGATTGTCAAATACCAAACAAATGTGCATTTGGAAAGCTCAAGAAGAAAGAACAATCAGTTTTCTTTTTTAATTCCCTAGCTATCTCATAAAGACAAAAAACTTTTATACACGCACACACCTTTTGACCGCTTTCCACAGTGGCCAAGGTAGTCACCTAACAGAATTCTGACAAAAATAGGAAGGTCAAGAAATTTGAAGAATATCAGGGCAAAATTTCAAGCAAAACTGGCAGGACAGGGAGAGTAGTAAACTTGCCCCCTTCAGGGAGCAGAGTGCCTCAAGCACACTTGCAGCAATCTTTCAAAGTACGTTTAATAAGGTCTGACAACAGAAGCTAAAATTTCTGAGTGAGAGTCAGAAAAGGAGAGGAACGATGTAAGAAGGATCCCAGTAATATGAAGTCTGAGAAGTCATTTTCCAACATAAATCTTTTGTTTCTACCCCAAAAGGTTAGCTGTCCTGCACCATGTTTGTTTTAAAGCAGTTTCATTTGTTCAGTGTAATATGCAAACAAAACAGAATCATGGCTTATCTTGGTAAAACAAAACAGCAAACTTCGCTGACATCTAAAATGAGATTAGCTAGAAGTATTTCTCTTCCTCACTGCCCACTCCCCCCCAAAAAAATCCAAAACATACATGGAAACATATTTTGTAAATGGTTGTTCCTGGATGTTATAGAGATGCTTAAGGAAAAGATATATTTTATCCAAAACAACTTGCATGTATCCAGTACTAAAAGTATTTAATGTTACTGATTTGCGACTACTGCATTTTTTGTTAAGAAGTACAACTTGAAACTGTATTTGAAACTTCAATACATTCCCACACTTCAGTCACAACAACCACACACAGCGCTACAGGCTGGGGCAGAGTGACTGGAAAGTGGTCCAGCGGAAAAGGACCTCGGAGTGCTGTGGCTGACAGCAGCTGAACACGAGCCAGCAGTGTGCCCAGGTTGCCAAGAAGGCCAAAGGCATCCTGGCTCATATCAGCAACAGTGTGGCCAGCAGGACCAGGGCAGTGACTGTCCCCCTGTACTCAGCACTGGTGAGGCCACATCTCAAATCCTGTGTCCAGTTCTGGGCCCCTCAATACAAGAAAGCCACCGAGGTGCTGGAGCAAGTCCAGAGAAGGGCAACGGAGCAGGTGAAGGGTCAAAAGCATAAGTCCTATGAGGAGCAGCTGAGGGAGTTGGGGGTGTTTAGCATTGGAGAAGAGAAGGCTCAAAGGTGACCTTATCGCCCTCTACAACTATCTGAAAGGAGGTTGTAGCCAGGTGGGGTTGGCCTCTTCCAGGCAACCAGCAACAGAACAAGAGGACGTAGCCTCAAAATGCACCAGAGGAGGTTCAGGTTGGACATCAGGAAGCACTTCCTCATTGAAAGGATAGTTTGGCATTGGAATGGGCTGCCCAGGGAGGTGGTAGAGTCACCATCCCTGGAAGTGTTCAAAAAACGACTAGTTGACACGGTGGTATTCAGTCAAACATTGAACTTGGAGGTCTTTTCCAATCTTAATAACTCTGTATTCAGTTTTACACACACTGCCCAGTGTTTGTATACAGAAGTAAATAACTAGCAAATGACAGAATCAGTGGAGGTAACTAGAATAACTTTATTTCTAAAACAGTTGTCAATGTTTTCACTGTAGAAATGGATGAAATGCTGTCTTATGACAATAGCTGTGCAAGTAACATGAGAACAGATATCTAAATGTACCTCATGATGTCTTTGCAAAGACTAATCTCAAAAAAATTCTCTGCTTCCCGTTACGTTTCTGTATCCAGATTATTTTCTTACATCTCCTTGACTAGCAGAGAAGCTGATTACTTCATCATATGAATAAACCTCCATCTATTATAAGGTCCCACTCACCTAGAAGTTTACTTTTCAGCTTAACATGACCATTTGGACACTGAGTACTGGCAGACTTCACTTTTCTTTTACTATAGATGCTATCCTTTGATTTCAGGACAATCTCACTGCCCTTTCTAGCATACTCCACATCAACATCTCCAAAGCCAGTCAAGAATGCAGGTTCAAGAAACACAAGGAGAGAAGCTGCCCACTCTAGCAGGGCTCCAACTTTAGTAAGGACAGGAAAACCCTGTCCCTCATCACAACCATCTGTACTCTTTAACAAGACATGGGCACTAAGGCTAACTATAAATTCAGTAGCTTTACCTAAACCTTTATTTTACTTTTCTTTCACTCTAGACTTTGGTATTGTGTTGGTTTAGACAAAGATGTATGATAAAAATACATTCCTAAAAGAACTCTTTCCATGCTGAATTGACAATTTTACTTTACTAATATTTATGGAAAAAAGATATTCTATTTCCTAAGGAAAAGAAAAATTCTGTTCCATTTTTTCAACTTAGAAATATCAGAAACATCTCTGTCAGAAGCAGCTAAATATCAAGAGACAACCCAGGTATCTCACACTATTAAACAAACATCTATCTCACCAAAGACTTCTTTGAACAGATGTGAGCCTGAGCCAACAGCAGAGGAAGACAGGAATATAAGCCCTTATTATCTGATTCTTTTATAATCTTGTCAAAGTATCTCAAAAAAGTTGGCTCAAGCATAGTGATTTTTCATGACTTAAAACCCTGTCCAGGATTCATCTATCTCATGCCTCTGGATGGCTACCAGCACCTAAGTAGTACCATGGAGACAGGAGATAGTCCAGAGTCCTTTCCCATTTAAGCCATGAGACTTCAGCCATACTTTAGCTTTTCATTTTTTTGTTGACGTGTTCTCCAGTTCCAGTGGAGCACTGCAAGCTAGAGAGATTTGAACTTCCAAGACAAAAATCAGCAAGAACACAGAAAAACAAAAAAGACCAAACACAACCCACTTTTCTACAGGCTTAAAAGGATAGGGGTTAGTCAAAAGTAGCTTCTATGTCCTCCCTGCCACCCACTTTCTTTAGAGCACTTCAACATCAGGTCACTCCTACTAATTCTGCTAACACACTCCTTCCCATCCAAACTCAATTAACACAACTGGTAACAATGAAGGTGTCATCTCAAAAAGGAAGTTTTCTTTTGCCACTGCAAGTGAAAATAGCTGTGAGGTTAAAGAAATTATTCTGAACTGGTCACACAACTACTAATACTTAGTACTTCAAAACCCCCACACAGGCCACTGGGATCCCACTGCAGGGAGAAGGAGGAAGAGAAAACAACTTTCTCAAACCCATCAGAGATTCATTTAAGTCAGAGAAGGGTTGCATGGACAAAAACATCTGCATGCTTGAGTTGCCTCCTTTTGCTTTGAACTCATTTTTGCAGAGTGAGCCTTTCTGCAGGTGCACTATCACACAGCCGGTCTGATGGACAAATTAACAAAATGGTAATGCAGAAACCCTCTGGGGCAGGATCACTTCTGTCAGGTCTCTGTGTGCTACCTTATCAGAAGCAGCGAATGCCCAGTAATTCACCAAGTACCAGCTGACCTACCTGAGCCACACCACACTTCAGCCAGGTGGCACTCGCTCTCACCGGGCTCCTTGCACAGCTCCACCACATCTCTGCAGGTTGTTTCGGGGGTGACTGGCACCTCGGTGAAGTGCTGCTCATTGTTACTGAGGTATACAGTCAGAAACATCTGGAAAAGACAAAGGCAACAGCACACGGTTACTTTATAACACAAAGGGAGACTGCAGCTTGGAATCACAACCCTCTCAGTAAATGAATTCTTTCCAACACAATTACGTAATTTGTTATCAACTACTGTGAGTACAGATTTCAAAACAAAAACCAAATTTCTTTTTAAGGTAGAACCGAGAGACACTAAAGAAGTAATCCTGTTTAACAAAATTACATTGCTGGAGGATTAGTTGGTTTTAAATCTGGACCTACTGGTCCTTGCTTCTCTCAAGGTGATGTGCTGGAGGTCCTCCCACCTCACTATGTGTATATACTGCAACCATTTGACACAGCAGTAGGAGAAACTGTCATCTAGAGTTCAGAAGTACTCTTTCTAGTGAAAAACAATGGTAATTAGGTCTAGTATTCAAAAAAAAAAAAGACCAGAGCTTACTACACAGGCAGTGAAGTGGAAACATAACTTGCATTTCTGTAACACATTTCATCAGAAGGTTTCTTAGGAACACAAGTCAGCTTGCTATTCCCTAGGTCTAAGTCTTAATACAAGGTCCGCCCCAAAGGCCATTCACAGGAAAGCAAGGATATTTCACTTGGCTTCCTCTTCACAGCTGTACAAGGATCCTTGATTTTTGGTTATTGTGTTTAAACATACCAAACAGCTAGATGTTATTCTTGCTCGAGTCTTTCCTGCTACAACTACAAAACAACCACTGTAAAATATTTGTTGCCATATTTGATAAAAAATATTGATGATTACTGCTGCTGAACACCATCTTGCTATATTAATATTAAATTAATATTAAACTGCTATCAAAAGTTGAGCTGCTAGCTAAAAATTCACATCAATTCTCTTCTGAGATCTGTTCTCAACTTCAATATCAACTGGCTGCTAGTTACATGAATTCCAGCAACACAAAAAAATCAGTCAAATACCTCCAGAAAGCAACTGCTCCACTAGGCATTACAAGCAAAAGAAACCTACACAATTCAGTCTCTCTCATACAGCTGGGAAAGGTGTTTTCTCAGGAAAAGACAAATCCTTGCCTGTCCTCATTTTTTAGAGGGTGAAAGGTGTACACATCATTACAAACAGTAGTCTAAAAGTCTAAAAAGAGGGGGGAAAAAAGGAATCAAAATCAAACAAGGCAAGAGAGGTATAAATATCCATCTAAATAAATTTAAGCAATGAAAAGTTCACAACAAAACCACTACCAGAAGCATTATTCCTATGATTTTGTGTAAATACACTGAAGCAAGTACTTTATGCCACTGCAAAGTGAAATTTAGCTTCACAATTTTAAGAATCCACTCAGGGGAATTCTTCTGGAATACAACCATGCACACGCACATTCCTGACGTCTCCAAAGCCTTTCCAGGACTCTTTTGAGTGCCAAGAGCCCCCCTCCACCCCTACAAGAGAAGCTGCCTTTACTCTTAAAAACGTCTGTGAAAACACTCCACACGCAACATGTCTTGTTACACAGAGTGCAAGTATTTGGCCCACTCATGGCAGTATAAACACTTGCAAACAGTGCTTCGGGCCCTGGCACTGCACTAGACTTAGCACACAGAATTTCTGACCTCTGGTTTTGCCCAGCAGCCCCAGACAAGGGTTTCTGATAAATTCCTAAACACCTTTCTTCAGAAAGGAAAAAGCCTGCAGAGCACGAGCTCAAAACAGTCTGTAATCCTTAGGAAAATAGCTAAATTCCCCCCAACCCTTTCCTTGTCACATTATTGGGGGGAGCAAAAACAAAAACAAAGAAAAAAACCAAACTTGGAGCTTGTAAGGAGGGAAATTAGGAGAGAGGATGTGGAAAATGCAAAGGCAGCAACAAAATTCTGGTTACTGCCCAACAACAGAAGCCAGTGAACTCTTTAACCCTGTGGAGAGCAGGCAGGCAGATGGAGCAGGACACCTAGTGCTTGAGGATTTTTAGCTTGAACCAAGGCTGCTGCTCCCTCCACAGTCCTGCTCTTAGAGGGGAGCATCCTGCCTGCCAGCCGGGGTCACAGCTGCTCAACCACGGGCAGCAGGGAATTTGTTTTAGCACTGCTCCCCTCTCCGGGATGCTTTGTGTGGGCCAGAGCTGCGGCAGGCAGGCAGGTAGGATCAGTTTACCACACACATTTATTATATAGTAGAGACAGGCACAACCATTCTGCTGTTTACAGCACAATGAGGTACTGACCTAAATTAAGACAAAGCTTTCCAACCAGGAACTCTGACACTTGGCTTTAATCTTTTGTCACTGAACATGCTACCTTCTAGATGCAGTGTTTCTAGAGGAGGTTGACAGGGAAGGATGCCAGGTGCAACCAGGTAAGAATATCTCCTAATCACAAAAACTGGGGCAGAATAATATAAAATAAAAAAAAAAAGGCTCCCAAATAGCTTTAGAGCAAGGTTATATAGGTGTGTAAAGCACATCAGCCCTTCACATTTAATGCTGTACAACCTCGCATTCAGAACACCACTAAATCATGCAGGCTATGTATCTGCAATAACATTTGTTAGTTCTAAAAGATGAGCTCACAGATGGGAATTAAGAGAAAATTATAAAAACCATGGCATTATACACAAAGCAGACCTAATTTGACCCTAGCACGGCTGTTCACTCTTCAGTGTGCCTGTCTATATCCAGTTGTTAATCCTTAGGATTTAGCAATACAGACAACTACACAGGAAGGATCACGAGTTGCCATTTCTATCCACAATGCTCAGGATAATTACTAATACATTAAGCCAAGAGCACTCAAACCTGCTGTGTGGGGGCCATTTCTGGGACTTTGTAGTGTCTGCATTACCTCTATCCCACATATTCTAGGAACTAAGGGGGGGGAGGGGAAAAAGCAACCAAACCCTGCAAATTCCCTAAAAACATACCTCGAAGTCCTTAGAGTCTAAAGCAACTAAAAGGTTATGACTCTGGTGTTACCTCATTCTGCTTCCCTTTAGCTCCAGGGACAATGCTGAGATGACTAAGTTATCTAAGTAGTTGTGTTGCTCCTCTCACACCAAAACAGTCATCACATTTATCACCACTGCCTGCACATCTGCGAGGTCTCCTGGGGTACCCTGCTCCCCATCCGGCCTCATCGGAGCTCTGACCAGGGAGTATCCATCACAGAGATGCCTCTCCTCAGAGAGGAGCAGAAAAGGTAAAGAAACTGATGTGAACCAAAAGCCTACTGTGGCTTCTGGGTGCTGCTCATCACCCTTGGTGGCCGCTGTGGTTTGCACCACCTCGCACAGAGATCCCAAGAACTCATCCTCCTCCTGGGAATGGTTCAACTGTGACATGCATTAACCACCCTAACGGATTATACTGCAGTTTTATTGCTGTGTGGGTGGCAGAGAAAAACAAAGGAAATAAGAATACTCTCATGACACCCTTTTCACAAGTTGGAATCCTGTAGATTTCACCAAGCTAGAGCACAAAGCAGTCTCTTGCTCCTCTGCAAAACCAAACTGGTTAAGACAGTTGTATATAGGCATCCAAGAATTCAGGGGGGAAAAAAAAAAAAAAGAGAAAGATTCAGTTTCAAGCTAGATATAAATGAAGGACTTGACAAAAGAAATGAGAAGACGACAAATCACAGTCAGACCATGAACTTCTCTTAAAGACAGCATCAAGGCAAATACTGAAATATCTGACAATTTCATATAACCTTGGATCAGGGCTTTTTTCCTCTACAGACTTCTAAAGAATGAGTTTTAGGAATGCCCAGCATATAGACTGAGCATTTTTAAACCAAACTCAGGTCCCTAAGTAAGTTCTAAACTACAGATTTCCCCCTCATTCCCCACCTCGAAGACAAACTCATTATTTATAGGTACTGGAAAGCTTTAAAATGTGAAAGCACTGCAGTACTGTGGCATACTTGGGAGAAACTAGGGATGTGTTGTGTACCTACTGAAGCACTTCCTTTTAAAATCACATCACAGATTTCAGCTGACTCTGCTACAGCTTAGAAAATAAAAGTTTGCAGTTATGGAGCCACCAAACGAGGCAGTTCGATCGGCTGCACCAAGGGCAAAGAGATGACCAAGGTCACATGAGCTAAAGCAAGAGAGAGCTTTTGCACAGAATGACTGCAGTGTATGACTTACAAACAGCTGGATGGCCAGAGTACTGAACATAAAGGAGGACTTCATGTCTCAAAAAAGCCTGCCACTTAAGACACAAATATAATAAAATCCAAATAGGTATGTATTGCAAATTTGAGTCTCCTCGTCATGAAATTTTGTTTCAGCTCATATTACTCATGCATCACCTCCAACTACAGCCTCCAAGTCTGGACTGTAGCACACCCAGGAACAGGAACAGAATATAACAAGAAAGGAACCAAGCAGGAAGACAGAAGAGGGCATCAAATCAAGCAAGTCACACCCCATTTTACAATCCTCCATCTCTCTTCTGCACTGCAGTCCCAAATAGCCTTACATTTGCCTGCAAATCTGACCTATTCATTGCTAAGCTCATCAACAGGAATTATACCAGTATTAAACATAACAGATCTCAACATCTGCAAATATATTTTCAACTGAAAATTTAGGAATGGCTAACTCTACAGAGGTGCAATGCTATGGCCACACCACATTTTGGCTCCTGCTTTGTCGCAATACACACACACAAAAAAAAAAGCCCAAACCAGAAGAAATAGCTTCCAAACACATCTGGAATACTAACCTGAGAAAACCTTGTAATTTACATCCATCCAATGAGATATCATTTCATATCAAAGGCCTCACAACACTCTTTTCCTTAGATCAGAAGGCCTCAATTATTGATTAAAGGGGGAAAAACAGAAATGCAATTTACTTTTCAGCTTTGATGGTGTTTCTGTAAGGATAAGATTTCTCTTACTCCTTAGTTATTATAAAGCTGATGTCACACATCTTAGGTATTAAACGATGTTAGACTGGACATTTTCTAACTAAAATACTAACAACATTCAATTATTTCGGATGCAAGTATTCAGGGGAACACTATTATGGTGCATGGTCCAAATTAAAATACAAGCACTTCATTAATTCCTGAACCTGCCTGAGTTTAAAGGCACATACTTCCCTCCTCCCCCAGGTTTCTAGTGAAAGATCTAACACAGATCATAAAATGTCAGCAATGGACAACAATCAGCAAAACTCAGTCCCTTTTAAGATATTATAACCAAGTAGAGAATATATTTTAAAAAATAACAACCCTGGTCTTCAGTATTTGCTGAATTCCTAACTTTATGCAGTCTTCCTGCACAGCATGTGATATACAATACAAACTGTGGCATCTATTCACATAGTATTCTTCATCTTCAAAGCATCCTGTGGCCAGGAAGTCATGACACAAGCAAGCAGTTTCCTACTTTACAGGCAGGGAAACTGAGGTGTACAAGAAGGCAAAACCAGAGACAATCACATTATTTAATAGCCAAACAAGCATACTGCCTATGGAAATCATGATTCATTTCATTACCTTGCATTAGAGCTAATAACATAATTCTGCACCACATTCCATATCAGCTGCATTTTAGACTGAAACCCAATACCCTTGAACCACTCATTACTAGTGTTCAAGGTTTTTATATTTCCCTAGCACAGCTGAATAATGGTCTTAGCTTGCATAACATTTTTTAGCTCTCATTTTTAAGGAGGCATTAAAAGTCACTCTTTAGGTATTTTCAAACCTAAACAATTCTAAGATTCTATGAATTTACATAATGAACTAAAATGTATTTTAGAAGTTTTAGTTAGCTGAAAAACTAGCAATATAGAAATTTTATCATTAATAGAATAACTAGCATATTTCAAGTAGGTGACAGAAATGAGAAATAACTGCTTTCACCCACAGTTTCAACCATAAATGAGTCTTCCCTGATAAACAGAAAACCCTTTCAAATAAAGAGTTTTAAATGGAAGTCTTGCATCTTACCTAGTGGGTACACTGATGCTGCACCTTCCCAGATGACCACAAAGAAATCAGCAGCTAAAATAGGTATTTTTGCTGACTTGATGCAACTTTCTAAACAACAGAAGACAGCCTGCACAACAGCACATTTTCCTGATCTGATAAGCAGCATTCAGAGCTGGTGCAGTTACAGCTCTCCATTCAATGCAAAATATACTACCATAATAAAGTAATTCAGCGATTCTTCTGCATGAAGTTCCTCAGAGCCTGAAAACAGTCCTTCAGGAGGCAACATCCTCACTTATTATGCCTAAAGATTAAGGTAAGCGAAAGATTAAGGTAAGCAAAAGATAATAATAGACTTACTAGAAGACAGGCACACAGGATGACTGGCTATCCCTGATCCTTTTCATATTCAGCTGTTCAACAAAGGTTCAACAGCAATGCAGAGTAAAGTTTAACATTTGTCTACAGCCACACCCAAACGCTTGGAGTTCAGTCCTTGCCATCTCACCCGCCGCATACACTACTCCGTTTATATTGTACTGGCTTTTGGCCACAAATACGAGAAAGGAAGTTATGATGCAAGGTAGGTGGAGTACAGTAGGAAGCACCATGGGATTGTTCAGATTATTCCCAGTCTATATAAAGCACAGCCCTTTTCCCTTTCAATTGTATCACAGCAGAAAACAAGATTGAGCCTTTACTCTCAATGGCACGGTAGTTTCTGCTTGTATAGATTATTTTAAAGATAAGTTTATCATGCATTTGTATTCTATCTTTGGTAAAAATGTCAGTTTTTTCCAGGACTTAAAACACAACGTACATCTACGTGCACTTTGGGGGAATGGGGAAAACAAGCTGGAAACAGTAAAGAAGCAGCTTCCTTTTATTTCTCCCTCTTATCCTTAATGTAGAGAGAACAGAATCAAAGCCATCTGCTTTCGGTATAGGCTAGTTAAACTGGGAAAACACTGCAGCCCAAATGCCACATTACATCTCACTATCAGGCATGCATCTGAATCATCATTAGGGGAATCTGAAGAGCTGCAAGGAAAACAGCCTGAGTTCTGGCCAAGTATCGTTACTGCCTGAAATTAATGGACATAGGTTTGCAATCCTCCTACTTCATGGACTTCAACCTCAAAGACAGAGCTCAGTGCTTCAGTTCAGACTTACTAACGAGGAAGATGCAGTTACAATCTTCATGCCACACCTTGTAGGAAATCATCTCCTTAGTTTAGCCATTTTGATTTTGTGAAATCTATCAGGCATAGCTCAGGACTGGTAAATACAGGATTCCTGACCTACATACCCCCTCTTTCAGTAGATTATTACGCACGAGGTCATTAAGAGAGCTTTCCCAACAAAGACTTACTTTGAACCCAAGTTATGTTTTTCAACTTGACATTTTTCTTCAGGCATTTTCACACACAGGAAAGTAAAAGCCCTCCTCTAAGCCCGACACCAGAAGGGTCTACGCAAATGAAGCTCACTAATGAACACTGAGCACAGCAGCAACATAACTCCCCTCTCCTTAGTTGAGATACCACATAGCACACAAGGTAAGAATGTTTCAAGCAAACTCAGCTTTTAAAGCCACCTATACTTTTGCAAGTAATTTTCGCAACATCGGCATTTAGTAGGAAAAAACAATAGCTAAAAGATACAAACCAAACAAACCGGCCTGTAAGATATATAAACTAAGTTGGTTTCAGTAACACATGTAGGAAACCACAGCCTTTTACTGAGCACCCACATTTGCCAACACATCACGTAGAGCTCATTCTGCTCAGACCTGAATCCACACTTGGATTTGCACCAATGTAGTTAAACAACTGCAAGAATTCAGGGTAAACAAACCCTGAATATTATACCACATGGCAGCACGTTGACAGATCCCTTACCACTGCCATCTGTGAAGTTCCTCTCCTACAATAAAATTGCTTCCTACCCCACTGTACTCTTTCCCTTTCTCCCCAAATCCTTCCTCGTGGTTCCTTACAGACACTCCTTTTGCACTGTTGTACACTTCACTGCTGCAAGCTGACTGTCAGAAAAGCAAGCCTACACATGGTGTTTGGGCTTGTACTGTTGGTGTCCTACTTGGAGCCTGCTCCTCCTCCTCCTGGAGTCAGCAAAGGAGAATTGGATCTTTGGAGGCCTGTCCCTTCAGGTAGACTCTGCCTCATCCTCTGCGTTCAGCACCAAGTTACAGACACTTGGTACACAAGGAGAAAGAAATTAATATTATTTTCAGGCAGATAAAAAAACGATACCATGCAATTCTTACAATAGATACTGTGGTGTGGAAAACAGTCCAACTCATTCAACATAACCACAGGGGGTTATAGTTCCTCCTCCCATTCTTCAGTATCGCAACACACATTATGCCCAACAAGAGCCTAAAGCCAAGACAACATCCAAGCATAATGAGTGGGGTTATGAACTCAGGCTTAAGCCTGAATCATCCCAATTTTCTGTACTTGCGTCAAACCCAGAGGCAGTCTTTGCACTAAAAAAAAAAAAAAAGAAAAAAGCAATAACTAAATAAAGGAAAATAAAAAAGAAACTAAGCTGCTGTCACTGCTCTAGAGCTTTGCATCCATCCCCCCCTCATTGGGAATAAGCATTAGGTTCTCCTGGCCTCCTAGATGGCCAGAGGCCAATAAAGGGGCACACAAAGTGTGCCCTGTTGGGACTCCATGAGAATCACACCTCTCAAAACAGTCCCTTAAAACACATGGATACTTTCACAGTGAAAAGAAAGCCTAGTGTTTTTACTGGTAATAAAAAGAGATTTTGTACGAGACAAGACCCTTCATGGAGAAAAGCAAAACCAGATCGACGTCAGGGATGAAAGCATATTTAACACAACCTACACAGGCTAGCACAGTAATTCTGGCACCTGTGCCACCCACACCACACCGCCCACTGCCTAAGACACCAACTCTTCCTGGGTTTAAAAATACTCATTTTCTCCTTTTCCAGCCAACACATAATAATCTCACCAATAAAAAGACAATCAACATTCATACCAGGAAGCACTCCAACCTCAGCCCATCAGTACGTGCAAGGCTAATGCAAATTTGTCATACAAGTGCCTACCCATACATCAGGCAAATTTATAACCTTCTATTTACTGGTACCAGGGTGCTGTGCTGGTGGGAGCACTCATGGGGGAGGCAGGGTATTGAAGGAGAAAAGAGGATTTTTTTTTTTTTGCGAGTCAAGGTCCATCTAAAACAATTCAAAAAAAAGAACAAGAAAGCAGATGGTTTGCAATATAATAGCAACACAAATCACGTAGCGAGTCAGTAAAAAAAAGAAGCATAGAACACTCATTTACTCCAAATCCAGCAACTTCACAGAGCTCAGTGCCAAACACTTCTGAAAATACATCATGTCAGTCACTCCCCCAGGAAAACAGCTGCCAAAATCTGTGTCCCACCTCCATGAAACAGATCTACAACCAAACCAAAACACTCCTGACGTGCACAGGTAGGTCAGAGGACACACCATTTCAGGCACCTGAAACAATGACACATTTAACCACACAGGCAATTCCAACGTGGGAAAAGTCACAGGACACACTGTTTGGGCTGTTCTGTGACACAGCCTGATCAGTCTGGTACCCTAAGGTGCATTACTACAACATGAAATTCAGAGGCATTTTAACACACCACAGGTTGACACCTCCTTTATGCTGTAACCTCAGAACACCCTATTCAGCCACCCACCTTCAGGACAAACAAAAACCAAACCAATGCAAACCAGGAATTTCAGACCACACAGCACAACAGTGTGCATGCTTTACTGCTTCCAAAATCAAATCTGACTTCCTATATATTTGCTGCTACAATGGAGAGGCTTCCTGTTACATGAGCTCCTCGGCCTCACCAGAATAAATTATATGTATGTGTTAGTCCAACTTAACCCTTGCAGTGAGAGACTACACAGAGATGGTGGAGAAATTCCCCTCTATTACCAACTCTCAAGACAACATGGAGGTTAAGAAAAGCATAAAGTACTATTTGACTGCTACAGCTCAGCCAACCTAAATGGTGAGCTGAGAGAGGCACACTGTGGTCTTCTCAAATCTGCCCCCTTATGTATGATTATGCAGCCACATGGCAAATCACTTCCACTGTATAAGTCTTTTAGTTGCTTGTTGCCTTTAGTGTAGGCAGCATTTCCACCCAACCATCACCCAACTCCTTACTGAATTCAAGGGGAAGCTACAAAAGACACGTGGCTTTGGGTGTGGATGGAAACCAAAGGAACAAGACCATCCATTTCAGCAGCATCCTACTATTAAATTAATTAGGTGTAATGTCACACCACAACTTTGCAGAAGGGCAGCTCTTTCCAACTCACCACCAGCTCTGGGTGGGTACACTCCTGTTCCAATGAAGTGCACCCTGAAGAATGACCTTCACTTGTCAGATCCAGATGACTGCCAGCACACAGGGCATTGCAGGCAACCAACACAGCCACCAGCCATGCCAAAGATGACCAGCATGAAATGCCTATGCTTGGTGATCATATCTATTTGACAACAGCTGACATTATTCAAAGCCATAAAGGGGTTTTGTCCTACCACTTCTGGGCTGCAAATAGACAGGAAGCCACTAGTGACTGAAACAGCACACATTCAGCTGGCACAGGGGACGCATTGAGCTTTTGCACCAAAACAGACCGATCCTTTTCGTTATTTTGCAAGTTAAAAGAGGTTGGTAGGGCTATTCCAACACTGAAAACGATGGATTGCCAGATGGTCTTAAGTCGACTATAATGGGATATGTACAACCACAGCAGAACTGGGAAGGAGAAATCTTGCCCCTTCAACCAGCACATTAGCTCAAGCACCCTGCTTGATCTAACCTTTGCTCCTGTAATGTGGAGCTCCACATACTTTAACTTTTATCAAAAACATTCAGCTACTGTAACAGAAGCTGCAGAAGGGTGGCAGATTGTAGAGTTGATCGCTGTCTGACAGGTTTTATTTAAGTGCCGCTCACTCCCCAGAGCTCTTTCCAGGCAATACCAGGCTCTACACAGACATGCCAGATGAGAAGTGAAGGGAGAGCAGCTCATCAGGGCAAGGCAACAGGCCTGCCTGGGTGGCTTTTGGCTTTACATGTTGTCACACCAAAGTCAGACAAAACAAGATGGACTTGTATGAAATGGTGGTTGCTTAGGTGGCGTCACACCTATTTTAAATGAATTAAACAGAGTTTAGTCAAATAACATTTACATTATGCCAGGCTCCTCTTGCCTGAAGAACTTCAGAAGTTGTCCCTCTCAGCCTGTCACTATTTGGCTGCTCATTCAGCTTCCCTGGAGGTAGAAAACTTCTCTAACCCAACATCACTAAATACTATTTGCAAGACAAGCACTCTAAATAACAATGGGTTTTGTACAACACAGGTAAACCACTCTGCAGAAGGGTCTCTTGGGCAAGACCTACATAAAATAGCAGAGGAATAACAATGCAGAGGCAAGAAGCATGGAGTGCTGTTTCCATAGCTTCCCTGTACAAACCTTTACTTGCAGTAAAACGTGTTCTCAAAAGGCTGAAAGATACAGCAGGGGTAATGCTGATAAAGTGGCTATGGGGCAGCATGACAAGCAAACAATGTTCTTCAGCAACACAGCTTATACGTGACCTTTACAGCTTTTAGTATTTCACAGGAAAGCTTCAAGGCATTCTCCAAGGAGGTCTGGAGCATTTGGCCTGGCCCCTACACATTCTGCCTTTCACAACTCAGCAACACCTCCCTCCCTCCCTTCCCCTCTGTTACAGCCAGAAATTCATCATTCCCTGCTATGTCAGCTTTTCCTGAACACTTGATTATGTTGAGAGACACAAACAGTTTTACTACAGCTGAGATCAAGAAGCTCTAACAAATTCTAGGAATACCATCCTTTAGAGGGTCTACCCTGCCCTAGGATACCCAAAGATGGCAAGAATGGGTTTCACTTTCCTGGAGGAGTCTGGCAGGAGCTGTCAATCACTGCTCTCCATGGCTCAGATACTGATCTGGGCAAGATTCTGCATTCAGGGCAGCATACACTTACATAGGATGGAGAGTAGGGTAAAGAAAGGTTTTTGCATACACTTGAAAAAAGGTAAAAGCACACCAGACAAGCCACCACTCTCAGGTAGCAAGGAAAATAGCAAGTTATAACTGTGCGCAGGTATGACAGAAACAGCTGAATGAGAGACCCAGCTACAGGGACTAAGAGCCTTCCTGTAGATTTCTGTGGGATTCACTAGCCCAGCCAATTTCCACAACTTTGACTTTGTCCAGTAAAACTAATGAATAGGGGTTGAGATCCCTGTGTGTCTTGCTAAAGAGTCTTGTGGCTAATTAAACCCAAGAAGGGGAGAATCATCTTGCAGAAGTTCAAGCCTTCACACTTTTGAGAATGCAAGAGGGATACTCTACACCCGTGCTTATGTGAAGTCTTCCAGCTCCTTGTTCACATACAGCATGTCTGTAACCTGTTCACACACTCACAGGTTGCTGCTATACTGGAGTTATTGAGCACATTCGTTGTTTGGTGCAGAATAGAGCTCAAATGGGGTAAAAATTATAGCATTAAAAAAGAACCCACTGAAGAAGATGGAAAAAAATGGATTTTTCTCTTCTAAATGACAGAAGGAAAATGAAGGTAAGAAAACTACACAGTTCCAGAGACCATTCCTCAGCTTTCAATTTAAAGAAACAATGGGATTTAACACTCTTAATGCAATAGAGGAAAATTAGTAATCTAAGCTTAGATCTAAATTACTTCTTAAGCAGTTAAGCCTCACAAAATAAAAGTATCAAAAGACAAGGGAAATCTCACTTATTCAACAACAACCAAAAAACCCAAACCAAAACCCTCACGCTGCCTCATATCCAAGATATGCCTTAAACAATGAAATGGGAACATTTACACATGTGTGAAGTTAAGGATTTATGAACAAGCACTTCTTTTGAGGACTGTTCTCAAATGGGGAACACAACAAACTACCACCAAGGTTCTCTCCCCATTTGTGATCAACCCCATAGAAACAGAGGTGCGGATGGTGCAATTACTGTAAGATAATTTTAAAACTTACACTGGATACAACAGACTTGTATTCCAGACACACCACAATGTACCAGTTGGTTTGACTCAATGGGTCTCCCAAATCCCAGGCTGAACTCACCACATGACCTTTAACAAGGAGCTTGAGCTCCCTGCAGCTTCTCCTCACTTTATGAAATGTTATAATCACATCAGTCAGTATTTTACAGACCAAATGTTTGATATGGAATAACTCAATGTCAGGAGCTTTCAAGTCAGCTTTCAGTCAATTCCATGTAAATATGCCCATGATTTTGCATGAGTTTGGGTGTTATAACCCAGATATACTGCAGACAAAGGCTTTTAAGAATCAATTTTATAATAAAGAGAACCACATAGAACAAGGTTTAAAATATCTATAAAAAATTTTAAAATATCTATACTTTACTTTGCAAAAGGATGAAATAAAGACATAAGAGTAGGCTTTAAAAAAAAATTAGAAAAAAGCAAAGTTTGCCCCTAATCCTCCTTTTAAAAACATACACCAATAAAAGCACTGCACACAGCCATCTATCAAAAAGACCATATCATATGATATGGAAGCACCATGGCAGCAGAGAAGAAATTGGTACAGAAACAACATAACCAGCTCGGTTAAAAAAATCCTTGGTATTAATGCCACAGCAACAAAACCCAAAAGGTTCATCTTCAGACAGACCTGGGTTCAACATCCACACAATACCACTGCTGTGGTTAAACAACCAATGAGGACACATGCATGACTAACTCTAAACAGCAGCAGCAAGATCTTGAATATTAATGATTAACAAAATGCAAACAGCAAAAGCAGAAGACTAGTTTCTGCCCTGTAACATGCCAGAGTCACAGTTGCTGTTCTGTCCCTAATTCACTCCCTGTTCCCTCTCCCATGAACATTTATCCCAAACTACAGCAAGTTATCTTACACTGTTTTAAACAACATTTCAGATCTTTCATGTTTCAAGGAAAAGTCTGAAACCTCTAAAACAGTTTAAGCCGTAGTGACTAAGGTAATTAAGTATACTTCACGTGATGTCCAGAATTTCCAGTGACCTTTATACACAGTATCATCCAACTGTTTGGGCACTGAAGATCAAAAAGACTTTGCCTGACTCACAAGTGACTAAGCTGAGAGAAACCAGGCCTGAAGATAATAAAACTGTGAGCAAAGAGAACAGTTTTATCTGCTCTTTACCTCATGAATAGGAGCATTCTCCAGTTTCCAGAGCATTGAGTTAGTTTTTACACTTCAGAGGATGGTAAAAGCCCACAGATTAAAAGGATCTGGTGGTTCCTTTGTTATCAGTGGGCACACGCAAAAGGAAGCAAGAAGTCCTTCTCCAACGGTGCCACCAAGCCACAGGAGGCAGCTTGAGTCCCTCTCCTCGCGTTATCCAACTCCTTCTTCCAACTCCTTCTTCAGAGAGGCTGTATGGCAGCAAGGCACGGCTCTGCCCATAATTAAACAAGCTCAATAACACGCACAGTGGGAGAGAAAGGAGAGTCCCCAAGGCAGACTACTAACAAGGACAGAGGCTAGACAAATGGAGCACTTTCAGCACTGTTTCTTAATCAATAATTTGAAAGGAATGCCAGGCACATTGCCATTCTGGTAGTTTATTTTGCTGAAATAACCTTTATACCTGCCTCTTTTAAAGTCCAACTGACTTGCATGTAAATTAATCCCACAAAGCAGAGATCCCATCTGACAACATTCGGAAGGAGAAGACAAAACAAAACTCCATGAATTATCCACCCATCCCAAAACCTCATGACTGCACACTAGCCCTTGAAACTGTAAATGCAAGAGCCCCACGAGGCACTCACACCCCGAACTGTTGAATAGATCAGAAGCAGCATAATTAGCTATTCCCACGGCCTCCACAGCTTGATCTGGTATGAATTTGTAATATTGCCCTTCCCCCATTTCTGATAAAAGCCACACAAAGAAACAAAGATATTTAACATACTGTTGCATAATATAACAAAAATTGCAGATGGAGGGCTAAGGTATTAAAAAAGTCATATGAGACATTAAATGCATTTAAAACTATCCCTGAAAATATTTTTAACTAGATAGGGGAAAAAAAGTAAAAAAGATCTTGTAACAACATGAAGGGAGGGGAGGGGAGAAAGAAAAAGAGCACTCTGGAAACCTCAAGGCAGAGTTCTCTATTGAGAACAGGTCACCGTCTGTAAGGGAAGTGCAAGAGGTTTGATAAGTTTAGAGCTAAGAAAGCTCAACAAAACAATCACCTAAGCTTTATTTAGCATTCTAGACAAGATACTTAAGCACTAAGTACCACATTAAACTGTTTTCATACAGTATTAAAACTTTTAAATTATTAAGGGAAATTCAGTTAAAAGAATGTACAACAAGCTAAATCCTCCAATCAGATGAAGGTACAAGGCATATTCTCAGAACAGCTCAGTCTGAAATCCCATTCATGCATTGAAATCCATGAAAGGGGACAAGAAAAACAGTGGTAATGACTGATAAACCTGATCAGAGATTAAATAATTAAAAGACCACAGGAAACAGGCCTGAGATCCTACAGTTCACTTACTGTTATCATAACAAACTCTACCAGGGGTCAGTTTGTTTATAAACTTATAGCTGCTCATCTTACAAAGGGCAAGAGATTCATTTCTGCTAAAAGTTCTTTAGTTAAACTGCCAGAAAAGTGTTTCCTAAAAAAATTGCCAAAGATGAGCTACTACTATACTCTTTCAGTAATTCAGAATCCATACGGCAGTTCCAATTAACAACCTAATGGAATGAGCAAAACAACTTAAATTATAGTAGTTTTTTAAAGGTAAAAAATACACATATCCACCAAGTAGTGAGCATTCTGCAATGAAAAGATGTACTTTAAGTGCAGTGCTCACTGGACATAGCAACTCTGAGAAGACCACTTGGGACAAGACGTTCAACAGACCTTAGGAGGAAAGCATAACTCCTTGTGGTATCAAAGTTGCAGTGTTACACTTAAAAGTGCAGCTTAACCTTTTTAAAAAAGAACACATCATCATCAGAAAACTTCAGATTCAGAAATTCCAGGCATTTCTGATGATAGAAGGCAAAACTTAAGGAATTTAAGTGCTCTCCAGTCTGTCAAGTTAGTCCCTAACAATATAGCTGCATGCCTGGATCCATCCTGATCTCAAGGAGGCCCCTCCAGTAACTACTGCACATAATTCAAATTGCAAAATGGACTGTTATCTAGATCAAGGGGGTTTGATTCAAAAACTTCTCTGGGCTTTAAAGGGTAGCCCAATCTGTTTTACCTCCCACTATCTGACAAAAACAAAAAAAGCTCCAAACATTTATCCAGCATGCATAATGACGCAAATTATTTCTACATGCTCATTTTAGGGTAATAATGTAAAATAAGGGAGAGAGATCAATTATGCTGCAGAAAAATATGCTATTTTAGAAAACGTTTCCAGCTCCTTTTCCCTACTTAACAGTACTAGTCACACTCCCACAAGCCTTCACAGATGAAAGGTGAGACAACTTCATACAGCTTGCCAGCATTAACCCTGTTATTACCTTCATCAGTACAGCTCTACACACAAATTACTTCATAGTACACCCTCATGCAGAATTTCAATCACTGTCCTGCCATATGGTTACAGCAGCAGTTGAGCTCCTATCTGTCATTACCACAAGGAAAACATTCCCATTTCAGGGTAGTCTCCCAAGAGCACGAGTAGTTATGCTGCTACAGCAGTTTCCCAGCTTTGCCCTGGCAGCTACCCAGAGGTGAATTCCTGGCTGGGCTCACATTGCCTGTATTCCCCAGTTGGGGTCACAAACTGTTGTTTAATCCCTCGCCCACGCTATTCTTCTAGAACACAGGAGACGGACCTGGAGCTGAGAATTAAAAAAATCTTATACAGACGATTTTATTTGCAGGTGGGAAAGAGACATCTTAAGAAACATTAAGAAAGAAACAAAACACTTTGTAGACGGCTTAAGGCCAGCCTACTACTCATTCAAACAATGCAGATAAAGATACTCAAGTCCATGAACACCTCATTATCACATAAATACAAGAGGACTTATGTCCAGTTCCCTTCCGACTTTCTTCAAACTCTCATTCTCTCCCACCTCAAACTCTTTTAATTTCATTGTTAAAAGAGGAATGAGGTTTTATTATTATTAAAGATGAGGAAATCTGCAGAAATACCAAAAAAAAAAAAGATAATTACTTTTGACACTGCATTTTCCACACTTTCATATTCACATTCATGTAAGAATACTTGATATAAAATGCTTTCAAAGTGGTGACTATTTATGTGTCCTGCAGTCAATGGACCAGAGCACTTCTGTAACACCCTTAGGCACTTTTGGAAATCCTATCCCTCTGAAGACTATAACAAAACTGACATTTTTTTTGTTTTGGGCTGCTGTTGGTTTGGGGGTTTGGTTTGTTTATTTTTTAGTTGAATTAGAGTTCTAATACTCCTGATACCTATATTTTTAATTCCTTAAGCCACTTTCAACCTTCACATATCTCTCATTATTCACAGTAAACACGAAGTGAAAAGGCTGCATTCATCCTTTTATTTATGTGTTAAAAAACAGAATCACTAATGAGTTGAGTCATGAGCCAAAGAGAATTCTGAGCCACCGGGGCAATGCATATTCTGGAACTTGTCACTTGCAAATGCTGATGGGGTAAGACTGCTCCTGCCTGTTTTCTCCTTTATTTGAACTCAGTGACAAGGAATTCACCAGCAACAGGAGATTTCACTGTTATATGAGGGTGCTTACCTAGCTCAGTTGACAGGGATTGAATTAACACCTTATTATATTTACTGCTTGTTTTCCCAAATTTTCATAGGCAGACACCACCACTGTTGCACAACACATTAGCTATTTAATCTGTAGTTGGGCTCATATTCTGTCTGTTCCCCTCTCATTAGCTGCAGCAATAGTCACCCTACTCAAGTGTTCTGTGAGATCAAATTATCGCTCATTATTTCCTTCTAATTGCAGAGGAAGAACCTCACACCTATAGCAAAACAAGCTTCCCTGAAACACCCATACCCTTTCAGCATGGATTCCCAGTTTCACCTTTCAGTACAGTTCCTTCCTCGCTTGATTCACCCCGTTCCTGAAGAGTTAAACTGGAAATAATCTTCAATAGAAGAGTGCTGCTGAAAGAACTACCTATGCGTGCAAAGCTACTCGGTATCGAGCTCAGTAAGACAGGCCGTATCGCCTGGGGGAGGATGGCACAGAGAAGACTTTAAAGCACCCTCAACTCGGACTAAACAGGTATTAAGCTTGTTGGAATTTTCTGTAAATACTCCAGTTTCTCTGAACAACAGATTATGGATTTCATATGGCATCCCTGCTGGTAAAACCAGGTATTCAGTGGCAGGTGTATTTTCAAAGGAAATTATTTTGCGCCACCACCTTCACATATATTGTGCTGGAAACTAAGCAAAGCTTCTGTGCTTTGCTTTCATCCAACCTCAGCTGACAAAAACGGTGTAGGTTTAAAATTCATGTTAAAACTCTTAGAGGAGGTGGTTGCTCCCTGTGCCTTTTGAAAGTGTTAAAACAAGAGACTCCTCCCAGAGCAGGGCAGGTTTAACACACACAGCCGCCAACAGCTCCCGAAACTCTCCCGGTCGAGGTTGGGAATACCTGCCCCCGAGAGCTCCTAATCACTTAGAACCGTAAACAACATGGACACCATCTTCCTCTGGGAGTGCGGGCACTCCAAAACAAAACCACCCCCAGCCCACAGGAGCAGCAGAGGCGGCTCAAACCAACTTTAAGAACTTCGTGCTAGTAAAAAAAAAAAAAAAAAAAAAACAAGCAGGATCCAGACTCGGTGCCCGTTTACCCCTCCGGGCGGGAAGCCTTATCCCGCCAGGAGCGGGGCGAAGGGAAAAGCCCCCGGGCGCTATGGGCCCCCCTCCACCGCCGGGGCCCCGCTACCCCCCCCCGCCCTGGCCCGGCTCCAGCGGGCCCGTCTAACAAGTTGATCCCGGCGTGAAAGAGGAAGAAAAGGAAAAGCTGCGGGGGGGAAAAAAGCCGGGAGGGGGAGGGGAAGCCCCCGCGCGGCCGCGGAGCTCGGTCGGGTGGGAGGGACGCGGGCAGGGAATGCCGGCGGGAAGGAGGGTCGCCTCCCGCCCCCCTCCACGTCCGCAGGATCCATTTTCCCTCCCGCCGCCCCGCTCCAACTTTCCGCGCCCCGGGCAGCCCCCTACCCGCGCCCCGGGACTCACCGGCATCATCTTGGAGCCGAACCGCATGGGGGCGGCCGGTCCGGCCCCTCCGGGAGTCCGGCGGCGCGGGGGAAGGAGGGGCTGCGCTGCCGCCGGCACGACCTGTTGCGGGAGGCACCGTGCCCGGCCCGGTCGCGCCCCTCGTCCTCCGCTTTGTTCCCACCGGGAGCCGCTCTCCCGCCGCCCCCGGCTCCGCTCCGAAACTAACCCCGGCCCGGCGAGGAGGAGCCGCCGCGCCACGCCCGCCGCCCACCCCCGGGAGGGGCCGGCCCGCCCCCCGCGCCCGCCCGGGGCGCCGGCCCGCAGCTCCACGAGGGAGGTCGAACCTCTCGGGACTCGGGGCAACACGAGATACGTGAGAGTCCCCACGGGTCACCTCCTCCTGCACATCCCGCCGAAACGCGCCGGTTTCAGGGCCCCACGCGGGGCACGGGCACACACAGCACCACTCTTCCGTAGACCGGCAGCGGAGAACCGAGGGTGGGAAGCCATCGGCCAACGTCGGGCTTCAAGAACAGAGCCTCCCCTAGTCTGATCTGCGAGTCCCTGCCTTCCCTGCTGCCTCAGACGGACGGTCCTACCGATAATCCCCTTTTAGCTCCTTGTGTACGCAGCCAGTGGAGCATTCCTGCCCAAGGCACGTTTTGTTTTATTGCTATTTTTGGTTGGACCCGGCAGTCGAACTACAGTGGTCAAGTCAGACCTCGCTGAGGTGCCAAAACAGTCTTTAGGAGACCCATATTAAGGTTGGGCTGTCCAAAAAAATATCCCCGCAAATCCTTTACACCCACTTAAGAGTGGGAGAAAGAAAGTTTTCTCTTCCCTGGACCAGTGTGCAGGACACCCGTTTCAAACCCAGGCACTTTGCTACACCACTTCAAAAGCTCAGGGAAAGCTTGGAAGAAAAGTATGTTCAATCAGCACCGTTACGGGGCTCTCTCGGCAGGAAAACCAGCTCCAACTGTTTTTCCTACTCGCATTAGAATCTTCGCAGTAATTAGAAAGGATAAAAGCGGAGAGGATTAGAAGTTCCCAGATGAAGGAAGAACAAAACTAGGACCTAATTTGTGTACAAACATCTCTTTTTCTAAAACAGTAAAGAAACTTTGAGAGCTCTGACAAACCCCCCAGGGACTCCTGGGCGATAACCAAGCACTGTTTAATGCAATGCTGCTGCAGCGGGGGGGAACGGGGCAAAAACCCGGCGAGGCCCAGCCCGGCCGTGTCCCGGGACCGGGACCGGGATCGGGATCGGGATCGGGATCGGGATCGGGACCGGGACCGGGGCCCTCCTCGCCCCCGCGCCGCCGCCGGCCAATGAGGAGGCGCGGCCGCCGGCATGACGTCACCTCCCCCGGCGCCCATTGGACACCCGGCGAACACAGCGCGGTGTCTCCCGGCAACGCCGTGACGTCACGGCCCCGCCCTGTCACCCTTCGCGTCCCGGGCGGCGGATCCCTGTTTTCCAAGGGGAAAACCCGCCGCTGCCTTGTTTCCACGCGGTTGTTTGACCCAAGGACTGCAATCACCCAACCCGAACCGCGAGCAAAGCCCCGCATGGCTGCTCCCGCCGCGCTGCGCCCGCCGGCGCTCCTAAACCCCGTCCATGGCAGAGCCTATCTCTGAATTCCAGCTCTTTCCCGTGGCCCCGATTTGCAGCTGTTACGATTCACTTCTCCGCACACGGGGGCCAACCTGCCCACAGAAGGTTTATAAGCCCAGTTTTCATTTGGTAGTTTGGGTCTGATTTTTTTTAAACTTACACTTTAAATTTATTTTACAAGATAAAAATGTTACAGGCCAAATACATGGCAAGGGAGAACCAAAAGTCTTAGAATCAGAGAATCATTAAGGTTGGAAAAAACCTCGAAGATCATTAAGTTCTCAACCATTAACCCAACACGGCCATGTCTTCCACTAAACCATGTCCTCAAGCACCACACCTACATGTTTCCTGAACACCTCCAGGGATGGTGACCACCACTTCCCTGGGCAGCCTGTTCCAATGCTTGGCCACTCTTTCAGTGAAGAAATTTTTCCTAATATCCAGTCTAAACCTCCCATGGTGCAACCTGAGGCTATTACTTCTTGACTTATTGTTTGTTACCTGGGAGAAAAAACCAACCCCCATGTCGCTACAACCTCCTTTCAGGTAATTATAGGGCATGATAAGGTCCCTCTGATCATCCTTTTCTCCAGGCTGAACAGCTCCAGCTCCCCCAGCTGCTCCTCATAAAACTTGTGCTCCAGACCTTTCACCAGCTTCATTGCCCTCCTTTGGACACGCTCCAGCCAATGATTCTGAAAATCTCTGCTTAATTTTTAGAAGCATCTAGCTGGTAAGAGATAAAATAAGGAGTATGATCTTAAGTACAGACACAAATAATTTCTAATAATAGTTAGAATATTAAAACACCTATTTCTAAGCCTGTAAAATAAAGCTGGAAATGGTTAGGCAAAAATCAACTAGAAAGTATGTTTCAGGTGATGTGTGTGGTAGCTACATCTTGTTAGTGCATGCCTTCTGCAGGTCAATCCACAGAAGACTCTTCTGGCTCAAGTTCTAATTTTGACATCTTCCACACAAAACTACAGTCCCATATCTGCTACGGAAATGAAGCTCCAAGGGGTGCACCTATTTATTTCCAGTTTTTGTCCAGGCTCTGTGACTCATACACTGTGATGAAAGCTCACAGTGCCATCTGGTCTCTCCCTTTAGATCCCAGCTCCTCTCCAGCAGAGGGGACAGTGCTCGCCAGGTTTGCAGGTAAAGCGGGGTCAAAACCACCTGCACCTGTGCCCATCTCAGCAGCACTGCTCGCCTTCCCTACAGCATGTCACATCTCTGCCTCTCATAGCAATTCAGACATGATTTCACTAGGTAAGCATGACATGAATTTCCCACAACGGGTTATTAATTACAGGAAAGGTTTTTAGGTTTATGAGCAGGGAGTCAGTGGTTCCCCCCTGGTGGGCAGAAGTACGTGAGGGCTTCTGACCGCGAGTTCAACCTCCAGCGTGTCAACAGTTGGAGATAACTGGGTCACACACAGGAGAATTGGCAAGGGGCAGCAGTTCCCAGTCCTGCATATATGGAGCTATCACAAAAAGGAAGAGAAGAGGAGATCCACGGGATCTGGAGCCAATGGCACAGCTGAAGCTCTGCACCTCTTCCCTGGTTCCCACTACTTTTGGCGGCTTGAGCAGAGCATGCTGCAGTTGACTAAGACCACATGCAGTTCCCTAGAAGCAGTCACAGCAAGGGTTCAGGGGAAACGAATACTCATGGAATGGCTTGAAAAGTATCCAAGAAAAGGAGAAGAAACGCCACCAAACCACTAAACAAAAATGTAGCAGAATGATTCTTCTTTCCAGGAGAGATCTACTTGACCTGAACCACAGAAACTTGCAGTATCAGAAACACATTACAGGCAGAAGTGGTAATGATAACCAGTAGAAATCAATAGCATCATCTTTTCTTGTCATTAGTCTTGTCATACAACGGGATCAGTGGGAGGGGGCTGGGAACATGCTGCTGTAGTTCATGCCCTCAGCACACTACTCAGCCCAAAAAATCCAGTTAATTCCTTCAGTGCTGTATCTAAGCAATTGTAACAGTAACTTCGCATCCTCTGCTCTACCAGACTGCTTGAAACTGCCTTCAGGCCAGTAAAGTCCCTTGTTACGGTCCTGACATAATTAGGGGTATTATCAGGTACCATCTCTTTTGCAATAATACGTAAAAATTAAAACAAAACAACACCTGTACCTGCTCGTTGTTTTTAATAAACCCTTTAATTCTTTAGAAAAAACATTGTGAATACGATTTTTAGACTGTTTCTAAGTCAGTAATTTCAGAGGTTTGTCAGAAATCAACAGAACAGCATCAATGTTAGAGGAGCAGGAAGGCAGCTGGTTTAGATTTGCAGTCCACTGCCACCTACTGTTAAAACTCTACCAAGTCAGACTTTTGAGCTCTAATTCAAAAGGGGATATAATTTAAGAGCTCAGAAAGAAGGGAAAGCTTTGGAATTGAGATTGCTGTGGAGGAAAAAAAAAAAAGGAACATGCCAAGAGAATTACTCACCTAAACTCTTCGGGCTGGGCCACAGCAGCCTCACAAGTTTGGATTGTTTCCAGCCACATTGAACTTTTGGCACCTAATTTATATAGCTAGTCTCCAGCTCAAGATAAGGTTTTCCCAGACCTTATCTTTTCAAAGCAAAGGCCTTGACTAGTCCGTGCTGTCAAACTTCCTTACAAAGAGAAAAGGTATCTATAGAAAAGAAAACTGATGGTTTTACACCTTCAGCACCTTCATACCACTCTGCTAATCCACCGGCTGCCCTCTAGTTGTTTTTAGATTAATTTTCACTATTTAATGTCACATTTTTACTATTTAATTTGTTTTAAAAACATTAAAAAACAGACCTTACAGAAGAAACAGTTTTGGGGAAAATATGCAACAACAACTGGTGTATCTCCCAGCTGGAAAAAAAAAAAGTTCACTAGTTCATAGAATCATTAAGGCTGAAAAAAACCTCTGATACCATCAAATCCAACCATTAACCTAAGTCCACTAAATCATGTCCCTAAGCACACTCCCAGGGATAGTGATTCCACCACTTCCCTGGGCAGCCCATTCCATGCTTGACCAAGTTCCAAAGTCTGCAGATGAGATTTATGAACTCTTTAAAGAAATCTGCTATCAGCATCAGCTAGGACATCCCATGTTACCCCAGTGGCTGCTTCCAAAGCAAAAGCCTTTGGTCTATGTCACATTAAAAGCAGTACATCAAGTAGCATTTAGCAGTTGTAAATTTTAAATTAAGGAACAGTGGCTTGCCCCAACTTGCATCAGTCTAATTCTCTAAGTGTAAAGGTTTTCTTGGACATTGAGGAGTGATACAGTGGACACACCTTCCTCCTGGTGACAAGCTACTTCTCTCTAAAACATCTGTGTCTGGCAAGTGAAATGAGTCTCTTCAGCTGTAATCCCCTTTAGGGAGCTTATTGCATCAGTGCATACTTAATGCACAACATCATCAGGCCCCTACTTGGATGGTTTGTGTTTTGTTGAAAAGTATGTTTTGTTGTCAAAGTCCATTTTGATTGTGACATATACTTCCTTATTCACACAGAGATGATATTGATTCAAAATCTAAAGAAATAATCATATTCTGTCACATTCCTATGCCACAGCTCAAACAAAAACTAGACTTTCACAACAGGAATAACAGCTGAGTTACATTTACTTCACTCAAAGGCATGAGAGCCAGTCTCTTGCCTTGTGAAAGCACTTACTACTACACAAAGTGAACATAAACTGCATGGTCACTTTATATATAATAAACTGGTAACACATCTAAGCAACTACATGAGACAAGAAGTTCAGACTCTGTAACTTTAAAGTTAGTTAAAAATTATTTCCTGCTTAACTTGCATCCTCTCTGTAAACTAATCCCATTATCTAAGTTGTGAGAGTCCCACATGCACCCACTGCACAAAGTACATAGTCAGTCATGTTACTCAGTAAATTAATAATTGCACAGAGCCAGCACAACTTGGAAAACAGCAGCACTGAGAACATACTTTAGAAATTTGCATGAATTTTGCTGAAACCTATTCAGCTCTTAAGCAGATCATTAAAAAGAGTTTCAAAGGATGATTCTATAAAAGCAGAAAGTGTCACTAATATCACTCTACACAAGCATGACTCACAGTAAACAAAAGTCTTCTGTTTATTCCAGATCAGCCAGGAATTAATTTCAGTACTAAAGCTTCTCCAACTTCTCAAGTTACTTGCTCAAAGAAAATTCTAATTTCCTCTCTCAAAATTCTTTTCTATGTAATTTAAATTCAGTGTGGCTTTTTCCCCTCACAGGTAATTTAACAACTAGTCAGCTAAAGCAAGTCTGCACCGTGTCTGAAAAAGAGGAGAAACAAACTTCGTCTTCCATTAGTCCCCAGCATCTTTGAACAAAATGTAGGCTGGCACAAATTAGTGTTTTGTATGCATCACACACAGCTGCCGTTCTTCTCAATAACTAAATTGTATTCACTAGACGCACTCTGGATTCCTGTCAATTTATCTCAGCACAGATCCTGACAGGAGACCCTCTGTAACAAAACGTCTGTTTAAGGCAATTAAGCAATGTGAGAAAGCTGTATCTGCCTGCAGCCGCTCATCCAGGCCCATAAGGGAGCTGGTCAGTGAGCAAGAACAGGGAAGGAACTGAAAAATATGCTCATTAAGCACAAATATATTCAGTTGTTGCAAACAGGAATACTGTGATCAAAATCCCATTCCTTACCAGAAACTTTAGGACACTGGTTGGCCACAGAGTGACACTGAACCTCCGTCCCAGATGGATGTTCAGAGAATGTGAACAGTTAAATTAATACTGCCATTTTACTGTTGCCTTGTCCCTATTGCTCAGCTGCCAAGAAGCCAGACAGCTTATGCTAGCAGTCCTTCTGGAGTCAAGAGAGAATGAAACCAGAAGGATTTGAGAAAAAACAAAATTATTTCAATATCAGACCCCCCACGATTTCTTATTTGTAAAGTGACTGCAGGACTGAGCATACCACATCTTTGTAAACATGTTCTCCTGGTTAATTTATCTATTTTCTTTGCACCTTCTCACACAGAGCTGTAGTGCTGTGCCTCAGCAAATCAAACTCTGCTTTAGATAACCCTGGCAGACATGGGTACATAGTCTATAAGCAACAATGGACACTTCGGGAGCCGTCTTTGTCTTATACATCAACAATATTGGTGTAGTTTGTCATGCCAGTGATGTTTCACTGAGATGAACTGATGAGGCATAGAGACATTATTGATGTCTTCACTGAATTATCTTTATTGTAGAGTAAATACACAGTAATATATAAAAATCAAGGGAATTCCTTGGAACTCACATCAAAACTGAGCCCTTCTTAGTGGTGGAAAGTGACTCTCTATCCTAGGGCTTGCGAACATCCTGCAAGAGAATAATACAGAGAATTTGCAAAAGTCGTGTAATTAAATTTTAATCAATTAAAACCTCCTTTTTGTTTATGTAAGTTTTTTCACCAAGCTTACTTTTGAGTACATCTGTGTGAGGATGTGTAAACATGATCAAGACAACATGATACCCAGTACCTGATTCTGCAGTCGTCTTTCAGATAAGGTATTTTTACTCCTAGAAAATTGAAAGGGGATTTGTCTGAACTCTTACACTTTTTGTCTTCCAAGTACATCAGTCTACCTCATTAATATATTGCACATCCACAAACTCCGATTTTCTTCTGGATTTGAAAATACTTTTAGCTAAATATTTTCTTGAAATCTAAGAGAAAAACATATTTAATGAAAGCTTGGCTGTGCAACGTGCCTGGCCTACAAAAGCTGCTCAAGATTAGTCTAGTCCCCACAATTTTAGTTCAGAAAAATCTACAGAGGTTGTAATTTCTTTCACCCTGTCTTCTACCTGCTTTCCTTTCGCTACCTCTCATTTCTCATGGAGCATCATACTCTTCTGCCTCTCAACTTCAGCTTATGATTCCTATCAGAAGACAAACATACAGTACTACAAGTAAATTAAGAGGTAGATGTAGATTTTAGAGTCAGTTTCTCAACCACTTTTTTATTTAACATGTAGCACTCTGGGTCCAAAACTGATTAAACTGCAAAGGATCCAGTTAAATACTTATATTGATTTAATTCAACTGGGATTACATTGATATCTGAAGCTAATGCCACATAAAAATATTTATTAATTTACCTATTAATGGAATAAAAGTTTCAGCTGCAAAAGATTACTCTGTTCAAATTTACACTCCTACATTTAATAAAAACATTCTAAAGGGAACTCTAAATATGGCTTTTTTCCATTTATTTTTTAATGCCTGTCAAAAAAAGACCTTTAAGCAAGAAAGACTTTACTCTGCCTCAGTGTCCAGCAGCCTGAATGAAAATGTAGTTGTTTGAATAGCCCAGACTTCTTTCAAAAAAATCCCAAATATCCATAAAATGAGCAAACTGCTGCTGCCACTGCCTTTTCTATTTTTCTATTGATTACACTAACTTAATAAAACAAATCTGTTCTCCTCCCACCCAACTTCTGCTCTTACCCTCAGTTTTTGAGCACATTACTCCTCTTTGCTCCAATATTCCTCATTAACATGACAGTTCTTGACCTAGTTACACACTTTTCCTCACCTCCAGCCCCTGCTGCTGGATTTCTTCCTGCAACCCTATTTGCCCAGATATCTGCTTGCAAGCTCCTGCTTCTTACTCTCTCTTTCTCCCCTTCCCTGAGTTTTTCTGCTTTCTCATATTTGATAGTTACAATTTTACTTGTATTTGAGCCAGGCTCCTTCCTCTTCATCATGGTTCTCGGGTTGTTGACTTCCACACAAAGCCCAGACAAAATATTCTACATACTTGCAATAAAATTTCACAGTCCCTGCTGACCTCAACAGACCAGACTTGAGTCAGTTTGGAGCACAAAATACGTACGGTCTTGTAAGATTGTAGTAAGCTGAGAGGTTGAATCTTTCAATATAGATACATCTAAGAATTTCAATGACAAATTTTAAGCCAAATAATGAGATTTTACAAAGACTTGTGACATAAAAAACTTTTTGCATGTTACCACAAAGAATGCAAACCAGATGTCCTTGGTCCACTCAGCCTTCCTTTTAAATCTCATATATGCAGTCCAAAGTACACAGACACTCAAATTTCATTCCCCCAAACATAAATAAAAATATTATAAGAATTTTTATGTAAAAGGAGCAAGACAATACATTTCCCTTAACATCCATCTTGTGAGTCATTGAGACATTTAAAAAAAATTTCAGTCCAGCTATACTTGTAATTCTAACATGGTAAATTCAAAACTAAGGCTATTTGAAGATTTTTAAGGTCTTACCAGCATTGCAGAAATCTAAATGAATGGCAACCCAAATAAGCCAAATGAGGCATGTACCCTGTATGACCTCTAAAATATTGACAAAATGTTTGCATGTTACATGACATACAATAGACCCTAAATAACTTGATTTCATCCCTTTCAGGAAGTATTATCAAGTTGTCTGGCTTCACACTATTCCAAAATACCTGAAAAATGCATCCACTGGAGAATCTGCAATGGGATTTCGTGAAAGTGCATATGGACTGTTTTCGCAAATCAATGCAAAGTCATGCGTGCTCAGAAAAATGACACAGGATACACCGGGGAAAGACATGAACCAGAATCGGGGAGGCAGCAGAATTAGCCTACTTACTAAAGTAGACTTATTAACTATTAAGCTATGTACATAGTTGTAGTTAGTATAAAATATATATTGTTCATTGTATCAATTTATTCTGCTTTGTGATATGAAAACACACGGAACATACAACTTATATTTATTAAACACAAAGCTGTATCTTAAAAACTTGCATTGTTCAAATGATACGAAAACCAAAAAAGCATTCTTGAAACAATCTTAAATTATGTATGCTTAGGTAGGACGAAAAAACCACTTGCTTTTAAAGCATTAATGGACTGCCAGACCAAACTTCATGTGCCAAGTCACAAGTTCATAAAGGATTCTCCTGAGTGTGTTTTAAACCGCTGACTGTGCATGTGAAAGGAGATCAGGTCTGAAAAACATGCTCAAGAATAAAACCCTTGTTGCAAGATAGCCGGATCATCTTACAGCGGCATCGATGAGCTGAGGGGCGGGGTCGGGGAGCAAAACACTTCCAGATCCGTACAAGGCACACAGTGTTCTGCTCCCAAAAAGGAAATATTAATTTCAGTGCACATTTTTGGAGTGCCATTCGGATGACACACATAAAGGCTTACCCTTGCATGTGCCCTGCTCCCAAGCGAATTCTTTTCCCGTTGCCTTTTTTTTTTTTTAAGAAAGAGGTTGCAGATGGGTTTCCGAGGAGAGGGGGGAGTTGCGCATGAAAGAAATGGGTTAAGATAAAACTTCAAAGAGGAGCAGCATGACTGAAAGAAAAAAAAAGAACAGGGATGCAGCAGGCAGACAATCCTTTAATCCTGTATTATTTTAAGCTGTACTACCTTGGTGCAGGTACTACAAGTGGCCCCATTCTCCCCAAACATTGTATGCCATTTTCCCATACGCTTTGTGCTACAGTCACCTCTGGCATTCGTCTACTGATTTTCTTTGGCAAGTCAGTCTTCAGCAGCACCAGTTCCCCAGTCAAGCACACGCCCAATGCTGCTGATGTGAAACAAAGCAGCAGCAGCAGCTGAAGGCAGAGAGGAGGCTGGCACCATCCTTTTCAGTGGCTGTCACAAGTTCTGTCAGGCTAAAATGGTTGTGAAACTATGGTTTGTCTGTGCTCAGAAGCACCAGTAAATGCTCTAGAAACAGCCCTTGGTCCCATCCCTTTGCTGCCCCAGCAATTCGACCAAAGAAACCTCCGTAATATGCAGGATAAAAGTCGAATAGTGGAGCAGAGTTTGCTTTATTCTGGGTCCGCCTGCTCGATAATGTCTGATTTCAAGCCGAGTTTTTTCCCAGCTGGCTCTGACCCCCAAAAGCTGTCAGCAGGTCTGCAACCCGCCCTGCCCACCAGCTGCTGGGGCTCCTCCTGAAAGGAGGGGTAGGGCCAGGCTGGACTCAAAACACAAAACAGGGTGTTCACCCATCTATAGGTAAAATATAAAAGCCTGGATTACATTTGTAAAAAAAATGAAGTTGCACCTCATGTAGGCGCTACAGAGGTATTTTTCCACCTTGTAGCTGCCTCACATTCTCCTGGGAGGCCACTGTGCCTGTGCAGCCAGAGCTGTTTCCAGAGAGTGGAGTGAGCACTGCCAGACTCCTGGGCAGCAGCAGTGATGGAGTTTTGGGAGGCCCTTCTCACAGAGTTTCCTCAGGAGGGAGCAAGGAGAGGGAGATCATGATCTCTCCATTCTCCAATCATAGGAAACAATGGGATGCTGTAAAGCCATCTCAGGGGAAGTTCAGGTTGGGTATTAGGGAAAAGCTCCCCATAGAGAGGGTGGTCCAGGATGAAAATCACAAAATCATTAGGGTTGGAAGGGACCACTGGAGATCATCCAGTCCAACCCTCCTGCCAAGGCAGGGTCACCTAGAGCAGGTGACACACGAAAGCATCCAGGTGTGTTTTAAATGTTTCCAGAGAAGGTGACTCCATGACCTCCCTGGGCAGCCTATTCCAGTGCTCTGCCACCCTCAATGTAAGGAAATTCTTCCTCATGTTGAGGTGGAACCTCTTGTGTTTTAGTTTATGCCCATTGCTCTTCGTCCTGTCGCCGAGAACAACTGAAGAGAGTCTGGCACCGTCCTCTTGGCACGCGCCTGGGAACGGGCTTTCCGTGGAACGGGCTTTCCGTGGAACGAGTCGCGCGCGCCGGCCAGTTGGCGCCCAACAGCCACTGGCGCACCCCCGCATTCCCGGCTGGAATGCCGGGCGGGGCCGTTGGCGGCGGTTGCGGAAGGGACGTCACAGGAGGGCGGACCGCGCTCCCCCGCGGAGGAAGGACGGGCTGCAAGATGGCGGCGCCGGAGGAGCGGCTCGTGTCGGAGGGCGAAGGCGGCGCCCCGGGCTCGGCGCGGCTCTCCCCGGCCCCCCTCCCGGAGTCCGCCGAGACCCTGGCGCCCATGGAGCCGCCGCCGCAGAGCAACACGCTCATGGGGCTGCCCATCGTGGCCATCGAAAGCATCCTCAGCTTCCTGTCCTACGATGAGACGAGCCAGCTGCGCCTGGTAGGGGCGGCGGGAGGCGGGGAGCGCCCCTGCGGGACCGGGGTCGGGCCGCCGGGATCCGCCCGCCGGGACAGCGGCTGGTGCCGAGGTGTCGGCGGCACCGGCCGACCCCCGCCGGGGAAGGGGCTGGATGAAAGGGAGTGGGGTGGGGTGGAATGGGATACGGCTTGATCCCTTCTCCAGGCTCGCCGTGTGCCTCCGTACGCGCATTCCTAAAGGGCTGTTACCGTCTCTTACTTCTTTCATTCCTTTCGTTCTCTGGGAGAAGACAGTGGGCTGCTGGAGGCTTATTTCTGCTCGTGACTGCTTGGGGTGGGTAGTCTATTGTGTCTCATGGGTGTGTTTATTTTTACTTATAGAGCTTAAGCCAAGGAGTGTAGGAGATGATGAGCCTGCTGCTCCAAGAGCCAAACCTATCTAGAAATAAATGTAGGGCAAAAAAAGAACATGTAAAAAACCCCCAACCCTTGTCTGTTTGAAAGGCTGCCTGCTTCTTGCAGTCATTGTGGTAGATCTAATAAAATACGTTACCTCTACCTCTGATCTTGATAACGACAAAAAAAGTGCAGCTGTCAGTGATGAGATCAATGTATATCAATATTTCACTGCCCGCATAAGGAGCTTGATGTAAACTGTGTCATGTTACGATAAGCTGAATCTCCTGCGAGGTTGTAAATGGAATAATAGTGAGGGAATTAATGCACAGCTTATGTAACCCTTAGTAAACGTGCATGTACTGTACTGTTTCTGTTTTAAGAACTCGATTAGTCCAAACTGGCTAATATTTCAAGCATATTTCTGCAGAAAATTAGACTGCTTGTGTCCTGGATCAGCAACCTCAAGTGTTGCATCCTGACTGTAACTTTAAAAAGCTGCTCAAGCAGAAAATCTGTTCTTATTCACACTGCACAAAGCACACCGGTTTCTAAATATTTCTAGAGCATGCTGTCAGTCCACTGAAGACTTCTGCTTCTTCTGTGAGAGTAGGTGGTGAGTCTGTAAAAGAGATGTATTACTTTGAGTAGAATATCCTGAGTTGAAAGGGACCCACAAGGATCATCCAAGTCCTACTCCTGGCCCTGCACAGGACAGCCCCAAGGATCTCAGGTGGTACTTACAGTTTGAATTAAGGGAAGTACATCATATACCTTTTGGGTATGCTTAGTGTTTCATGGTCTGTATTGCAGTGCCAGACACAGCCCTTGGCTGCACCTTTCCCATTCATTTTATAAATGATTGTACCTGTGGCAGCTCTCACCAGTCAGTAGAAGGCTTTCTCTGTCTCTAGCACCAAGTTAGTGTTTGTAAGCAATGCTGTGTTGGCACTGAAGCTGAGAATAGGAAAGGTGATGGTGTAAGGACTAAACCAGGTGTTTAGCTCTCAGTGGTACCTGGGAAATAAAATGTAACACTTTTACGTTTCCTTATGTAGCACCTCCAAGCTTGCTTTTCCAGAAGATGGCTGCCCCTTTCAGAAATACACAAAATCAGACTGGATAAATGTCAACTCTGAAACATACACAGAACAATGCTGGGCGTAAAATGAAGGAAACTATTAAGTTGGTCTTTCCCTATTTTTAGAGTCAGTGACAGCCAAGAAAATTTATCTCCATGAAATTCCTTACTGTTCCCTTAAGCTCATCAGAAGGCATTCACTATGAGCATTCTTCTGAGAAGAAAGTACCCTTTTTTTTGTCAACCAGCAGTAAAGAATCAAAGCTCTTCTGCTTTGACCCCATAAGCTTAATCAGCTGGGTCTTTCAGATGGCTGTTCAGAACTGAAGGTCTTCTTTTGGCAGTTCACTGAGAGGCAGACACTGAATGTTTTATGCAACTCCAGGTGTTGTTGGACAGAGAATTAAGGTAGCCTTTAAAAATAATAATGCCTAGGCATAAATTCATAATGAAATTTCATCACTTTCTGATTTTTAAAGGCGATGAGTAGCCTTGGGAAAGACTTGTATATTCCTGCTCTACGATGTCTTACGCAAACAGTAAATTTTTCTTTTCTATGAGAACTGACTTGAGTTGCATATCAAAGATGAATGAGTGGATATTATAGTAAGTAGTATTGTGCTAAAGATACATTGCAGGACCACATTAATTGAATGACAGGGATTAAATTGCATAGGTCTCATGCCTAAGCATAAAAATGTGCCCGAAAGCAGTTTCATTAATCCCTTAGAATGTGGTATCCCATGGGATAAAACAACTTGAGGAAGGCAGGAATATATGATCTAGGGCATCAATTGACCCAAACAAAATATGGATTCCCTAAATCAGTCACTCTGATGCATTCTCTGGATCGCAGCATTGAAACAAATGGATGTCCTGATATCCTACTTTGGATCACCTTAGCTCACTGATCCATAAACAAAAATAAATTCCTTGAATTGAACTGGTGTTGGATCTAGAGTGTGTACAAGATGACAGACTAAGGAGTTGCCTGGGTGGAACACCAGGACGTTTTCAGATTAAAATGGAGATAGGAACATGTATTGTTTATATAGAGCATAATCTCAGGCTTAAGATCCAGAAGTCTTTTTCTGTCAGCAAAGGATGAGGTAAAGAACATTTCCTGCTTGTGATGATTGCCATCAGGCAAGGCAGGACCCTGGGCCCCTCATTGTGCAAAGAAGCATTTGCTTTCCTGAGCATAATGCTTTTTGCTATTCCTGGTGTTACTGCATTTGAAAGCATAAATGAAGCACCTACTGGTTAAGCAGTGAAGTAGATCTAAAGTAACAGAGACTAAACAATAGGTATTCAGCGTGCAGTCTTGTCTGATATTATGTAAATCTTGAGCTCTCAAAATTTTGTTCAGATAAAGTGAATGAGAGGAAAAGCAGCAGCATTTTGCTTTCAGCCCTTTTGAGTATTTACTTCATTTACTTTCTCTGATAGTCATCATGACAGAAACACAGAAAACCCAGAAGATGTTTATGTCTGAAGCTGTAATGTTCTGGACAAGCTGCAGCCTAGTGTGCATGCTGATATGGAAACTAGCTATCTTCCAGCTTTTGAAGGCTCCTTCTAAGGGGATATTTTTAGTGACTTACAGAAGCTTTGAAATGTTTACCTCAGTGGGATAATAATGAAATTCTTATATTCCAGTTTCTTTTGCAGTCACATGTCTGAGCTTGGAAAGGCACTTCCATTCAGGTTAGGACTACAGCAGTCGTGATTAAAACCAAGCAATCCACAGCCTCCTTCCACGCACACTCTGAAGAGAAGGTTATCTTGGATTCTGACACGTTTCAGAAGTGACTTAGATTCTGCAGAAAACTTGTGTGTTTGTTTTCTGCACAGCACAAATAAGGACTGATAGCCTTTGGACAGCATGGCTTTAGTATTCCCAGTTGGAGTCCATCTGTATTTACAGGCATTTCTATTTTAAAGATTCTTGCTGAAGTCATCAACGTTTTGCCACTTACTTTACCCTAGAAAGGCAAGTTATGAAGGGTGGTGTCTGTGTAGTTCCTAAGAAAAAGAACGTATGGTGACTCTAAATACTTTAGGATGTTTTATATCTGCTTTGGACTTGGTTGTCTGGTAGTGAAACTTGGAAGAAATAAGACATGCTTGAGGAAATAGGAGCTAGTAGATTGTGTTAGTTTGTTTACAAATGAATTGGAAAATTAGTTCATAGGATCATAGAAAGCTGTTATTGTATATAAGTCAGCATGTGAAGAAGCAACCTCTCATCCTGCTTTTCACATGGACTTGGAATATCTTTCTAGCCCTGAAATTTGAACATAGGGGCTGGTTGGACTCGACATTTGAGGAAACTCAGGGTTTTCCAGCTCTCTGACTTGAATAAGAAAATATTCACCAAAATTTGCAAATACAAGTATGAGGAAATTTAACATTTTACTTTCTTACTGTGCACTGAATAGTGAGTATCAAACCGTCTTGGACTAATATGGATATTTAAAAGTGTAATGATGCTACTTTGCATATGACTGCTGACTGTGCAGTCTAGAAGAGGTATATCATTCCTATAAATACAGGTGCCATACAGTTTACATGGTAAACCAGCTGAGAATTAAGAGATGATTGCTAAAATAAGTTGCAAACAAACACTTTTTGTTTCTGGTGGTACCTGTTATCTGTTTGGCGTTTGGGTTCTAGACTGGTTATTGGCATAAATATGGGTAATGTCGAGAAACTGGAACAAATAGTTCATCATGCTGTGTAGTGTCAGCAAATGAGTAAGATTAAAAAAATCCAGAACGGTTCGTGTTACCCATTGCGAGTGCCTTGGCCGTGGGAGGGTCAGCACACTGGAAGGTCCTTTCTGCCACCAGATGTCAGTGTGCACGTGGTTAAAATCGCTCTCTGCTTTCTCCGAATCCGTAGCCGATCGTGTCTCCAGGGTTGTTTTTCCCTTGTGCCGAGTAACTGCAGAGCTGACGTAGCCCTCGTGCAGGTACTAGCGCCTGGTTCAGGGGTTTGGTAGCATTAGAACTAGAAGAAAGCTGTAAAGCCTTGTGCTCGAAAACAGTATCAGATTTGTGCACTCTTAATACAGCCACTAGCTCAGGAAAAAACCTGACGGTTTCCTCCTTCCTGCAGTTGAAGGGCCAGCATTATTCCTTATACTCAGGAGATGACTTAACTGGATCAGTGAATGTGGGGCAGAGTGTGCTGAGACTCTACCTCTGTAGTTCGCTTGTCTGATCCTTCTCCTTTGTTAACAGGGAAAATCTAATAACAAGGAGCACAGACAGATCCACAGTATTTGCTTAATGGTTTGTTAATACAGATCTGTTTGAAAATAGTCAGTTCTCACAGAACTTAAACTAACTGTGACTAGAGGAAGACTCAGAAAGCAGAACTTCTTTGTGTAGTGCCTTTTATATAAACAGAAAGTAATGGCAGGCTTTTCTGGAAGAATTGAGAATCTTCTTTTTCAAGGTATAAACTTACATAGACTTAAAAGTTATGAGATGAAGTGTATGAAGCAAAGGAGTGTTTATTTAAAAAAAAAAAAGAGAAGCTAATTCATTGGAATGTGGGGTCAAAGTGGAAATTGTGCACTTTAGTACTTAAAAAACCACCCAAAACAGTTTCTAAAACAGTTAGCTTTTGTCTGCAGAACTGAATTGCAGTGGCTTTAAACTTTTGTACGAGTTGGCTTTGTCCTGTAACTGGTAACTTTGTGAAGGTTTAACTTCAGCAGTTTATTATATCTTCTGCAGCTGTTAATGTCCTTTCTCTCTAAATCTCTGGGGGAGGCAGGGGAAAGAGACTATTGGTCTGTTAAATGGAGAGGAAAATACTTTTTTATATAAAAAGGAATCTTGTTTCATGTGTACTGTGTTGCATATGTTTTTGCATTTAATTGTGGCTGACTTCTAAACATAAGCTTTAAACACTGGCAGAAAACCTTCACGATTTCTTGGCTTTAAAGGCTTCTTTTTTGAAACTACAAAATACTAACTTGATCTACCGAAATCACTCTGGAGACCAAGCTAAAAGCCAGACACAGGCATTTACAAACTCCCATTAAAACCAGAGGAAATTGTATCTGCTTATATATGGGTGGCATCCAGCCTACTGTCTCCTGTTAGGCAATATCAGGAGATTAATTTGTGAACATAGCTGCTCCTTTTTGGAGTAGCATGACCATTGTTGGAGATGGTGAGGCCTTAATCTCAGCTGCAGTTTTTGCTCATTGAAATGGAGCAAAAAACAATAAGAGAGTCTTTTACTATCCAGCAAGTATGGATAAGGTAATAGTAAAAGTGACTTGTAACCTTAATTGAGCCTTAAGATTTCTTTTTACTTAAATACAGGTTTGTAAGCGAATGGACCTGGTTTGCCAGAGAATGCTAAATCAGGGATTTCTGAAAGTGGAAAGATACCACAATTTGTGTCAAAAGCAAGTTAAAGCTCAACTTCCAAGGTATGTATGAGTTAAAATTGTAATTTAATTTAATTGTGTTAGATTCTTTTAAGCAGATTATTGAAAAGGAATTTCTTAATGGCTAATTCCATTTATGTATCTTGAAAATTTGAGTCATTTGGTTTTCATTTTTTTTTTTCTAAAAGCACCTTGATCCTAAAATTTAATTACAGAATAATGGTGTGGAAAGTGTCTCTGACATTTCAAGTAGAGTGTGTTCTGTATTACTCAGCTCTTCTGGCAAGTCAAGCAAGGACTCCTAGGAATGAATAAATGCCATTCCTTTTCATGACCAACTGCCTTCACTTATGATTTATCTAAGACTGCTTTAAAGAAAAGCAGTGACAAGGATTAAACGGGGGAAGGAAGAGGGATTCGACGTGTGAGCATTTCTGAGAGCTAGTTTCTCACTGAAGCAATGTATTTCTTCCTCTTTCCAGTGAATAAGTGCAGCTGCTGCTGTGTCCTATGAGATTTCCCAGTCAAAGTGAAGAAACTAAATGCTACTTACCACAGAGATCTTTTGTCAAAAGAGCTTATATCTCAACCTAAACTTTGTAGCAAGCACTACTAATATATTGCATTTATTGTGTCAATTGCATTGAAGTGCTGACCATAGGAATGGGGGGGGATGAAAATATTCACACTGATTCGGTGTCTGCTGCTAGTTAGTACTGAAAGCTTGTTCTTAAATAGTCCTAAATTACATAAAGACTTTATGGATCACATAAGATGTAGTAATTATTTAGAGAACAAATTTTGTCTAAGAAAGTGAAGTATGCTATTACTAGCTGGTTCTCAATCTGTATCTCTTACTTCCATGACGACAAATGTTAGTGGTTACAGTTTCAAACCTCAGAGGGCTTTAAGGGTGAAATTACCTTGAGCAATGTTACAGTTGGATTTTTGTTGACTGCTTGTTAAATGAGTGTCACCTTATGGTCTGTCCTCTAGACGGGAGTCAGAAAGAAGAAATCACTCATTAGCTCGCCACGCAGACATCCTCGCTGCTGTGGAAACAAGACTCTCTCTGTTGAATATGACTTTCATGAAGTATGTGGATTCCAATCTCTGTTGCTTCATACCTGGAAAGGTAAAATGTAGACTATGTGTATGTGTCTCTGTGTTTAAAAAATAAGATGGTGTAACTTAACTGACACAGCTGTGGCAAATTGATATATTGTGTGTGTATATATATGTGTAAAAACTGTGTTTCAGATACTTGCAAACAAATGTACAAGCCAATACTCTGTTTTACCAGGCAGTCTGAAATGAATGAACCAGATTATATTTAAATATTAATTATTTTAAATTTGATCTCTGTTTGCCCTTAGATTCTCTCTTAATTCTGATGCTTGACTTATGGCATATACATCCTCTACAACCTTTTAGGAAAATCACGTGATCCAGGCTATCAGGAGATGTAATAATTTAGACAGTGTATGACACTAAGCACTCAATCAGGAATATTTTATGCACCTTTCTTAAGGGTTTGAGGACCTCAGATTAATTGAATAAAGATATCTAGTATCTGGAAAGACTGTTCAGTATTACAGTGGGTGGTGTATTTTTGTACAGTAGGTGGAATTAGTTTCAAATGTAAAGTGTGTTAAATGTGAATATCACTGAACAATTATGGTGTTTAGTACCCCAGCATTAAATATACATCATCTGGTGTACACTACTCCAGCATTAAATATGAATTATGCAAGAGAGATGTACATTGGAGATCCCGGTGTTTATTAAGCTGTGAAAACAACGATGCACGGGGCATTGACAAAATCTCGGTCAGAGAAAGATTGGTACAGCTCAGGGTTGAAAAATGAGATCAGTGAACATCAGCCTGGTGCTCTGTTCATTGATCTTTCCATGTAAGGTTTGGATATGTTGGTACTATGTTTTCATGAGCAGATGACTGAATTGCACGGGGATGAATGGAAAAGTTATCTGTTGGATTTGGGGGCAGCATGCAGGCATTTTTGCACTGAGTGTGGTAGGGTAGGCTGGGGGCATGTAATGTATTTTTGTCTTGAAGAGGTAACTTTTTCTGTACACTATTGCTGACTTAATATTTAATTAATTTTAAATTAAATAACTATAGTGTAATATATTCTTATATGACTTTGCATTGTATTTTTATATATACCATGTATTTTTAAAAAATGAATATAACAAAGTCAAGTGAACTTAAGTCCTTGATACTCACCTAGTAAATTAAATACTTAAAAGAAATGTTGCCATACTATTTTGAAGAGTAGATGGAAAGGCATTACTCAGTCTAGACCTGGAGTGTGCAGGAGTTGGGCAAGTGAGCTTGCCAGCCATTTTCCTTATGGGCACTGACTAGTAAGGACCTTGATTTATTTCGATATTACTGCTAAAAAGTCTGGGTTTTTTTTTTAACTATTTACTTAGTGTATGAGTTTGCTAAAGCTGCTGCTCTCTAGGCAGTTACCAGTTCACCAGAGAATAATATTTTCGTCAATCAGATTCAAGGCTTAGTGTTCACTTACAGTCTGTGGTTTCTGTCGCACCTGCATTGTTTCCCTTAAGAAGTTTTGCCACAGAACTGCCAGGAATTGAATTTGTGTTAGAATATGCAAACCCTGATTTGAGGTTTGGCATTCTGTGAGTGTTCCTGGTGATAGCAGAGTCCTGCTGCAGGTTTTATATTGAGGATGTTGTTGTTAACAGGATATAATGTGGGTGAAATTAGGGAAGTCTTTTGTAACTTTGTTGCTTGGTGAGAAACTTTAATCTTGTCTAGCTTTTGCAACTTTTTAGCTAAGCTTCCTTTATCAAAACACAGCTCCTTATGATCTGTGTTCTTCAGGAAACTCTTCAGCCATTTGTAATCCTGTGAGAAATAACCTGTGTAGTTTTGGCTGAGAGACCAGCACTCCTATCTTGACGTGGCTCAGACTATAATTCATAGATTAGTGACACACCTTTCATCTCTCTGTATCTCTCCTAACCAAAGGGCTTGTTTGCCAAACCCGTTAAGAGAGTTATGTTTTCTGTCAGTAGTGGATTGATGTTTTCTAAATTAATGTCTTTTGGACTTAATCTGAATTTGCACTATTTTGGGTGTATGCAAGTGGACTCAAGTAAATATTTACAGCTCTTCAGACTGACATAATGCTAATTTTAGCTACTTGAATTATGTGTTTCATAAGTAGCTGGGGTAGTGACTGCTCTGCATTGGGGCTTAGAGTATCTTGCTTCAGATTCTCTATAAGGAAATTATTATGCTCTGCTGAGTATAGATTATGTAACTTAGAAGTCAAGTATGGCTATAGTAAAACAAAATTTTGCATAATAAGCATTATTTCATGAGTTTGAAGAGAGCTGTTGTGATAGATTAAGTGAATAGCTTCTCTGATATATCATGAACGGCACTTCATTTCAAAAAGCTGATCTAAAACTAAAGCACACAGTGGTATGGAACTGTTATGTGGTAAAAGCCCCTGAATATGCCAGAAGTTTTAGAATGAACTGAAATAATCTTGCCTTTATCAGAAAATCCTAATTATTCTTAAATGTTTTAGGTAATAGATGAAATTTATCGAGTGTTAAGATATGTAAACTCTACAAGAGCTCCACAGAGAGCTCATGAAGTTCTTCAAGAACTAAGGGACATTTCCTCCATGGCTATGGAATATTTTGATGAGAAGATTGTTCCAATACTGAAAAGAAAGATGCCTGGGTCAGATGTATCGGGACGTCTGATAGGAACTGCCCCAGGTATTAATTCCAACATATAGTTAAGTTTTATTTAGCTTTTCTGTAAAAATTCACAGCACTGTATGTTTTTAAAGCTACCTCCCTTAAATATGAGCTTTATTACATAAATATTGATGATACTTGTTTCTTAAGAATGCTAATTGAAATTCATTTGCTTTGAAATTTAAGGAGCCTTTGTACTACCAAAAGAACAGTCACTTGAATGTATGTTAGAATTATGCATAGTGTGTATTCCTTAAACAAACGCTTTTGTGCCACCAATGAATGAGACTTTATCATTGCATTTGGTTGAAATTTGGCACATGAAACGACAACTCGATGCCTTTTATTTTTAGGACAATCAGCAAATGAATTTGCTTAAGCTGTTGTAGTACATAGAGAGCTAGAACATACTTGTATGTGCTTTTTTACTTTCCTGGGGCACTATTGTGTACACTAACAAGCAAAATACTTACAGGTAACAGTGAAAAGACAATAATTAAAATAACAGTCTATAAGCAAGCAATTAAACTGGTCCTTCATATAATCTTTTCAGTCTTTCCAGAACTTTTGTGAACCTAAGTCTAAGGTAGTTGCCTGGATGGCCAAAGGCAAAATGCTGGTAAAAATGTAGCATTTTCCCTGTACAGGATATCTTCACGCTTCAGAAACTGTGAAATTAGCTCCCTAAAAGGATAACTTAATAAAAATTGAAGAAAAAAAAATTACATCTTAAAAAAAAAGATAGGTCTAACTGCAGGAGATGCTTGCTGTTTCTTGTATATCCTGTCCACCCTTTTAGCCATGTGTATACCAGCTGTTAATTATATCTTGTTAATTATACTTTCATTTTTAAAATTATATAGGGTTTAAATTTTTTTTAATTATATATGTTAAATATATATGTTAATATAATCTGAGCCTCTTGGGTGAGGAAGTATTGCCCAAAACCATAGTTGAGGTCCATTGGCTTTTCAAGGCCAAGGCTTTAAGGTGTATAAAAATGCCTGTCTCGTGTTGAGGGAGGAGCATAACGTCTCCAATGGCAACCCCTTAGTGCCATGTAATGGTAGCTGTGCTGGCATCCTAACTGACAAAAAAGAGGAGGAAAAGGAGGATGACTGTTCTAGGCTGTTCCTGACTGTTCTGTCTGCACAGCACTTACAAGTTGCATCTTACTTGCACAGCATTGCTTGAAGAGTAAAATATCAGAAAAAGCGATAGATATCTTTTATGGCAGAAGAAGTGAAAGAAATTATACAGTAGCTGTTAGTCTCCTTGATTTGCAGGAACTTTATTAGAATCAACAGTTCCAAGCTCAGATTGCAGTATGGCTTTAGTACTTAGGAAGAGTGATTCTAAAGAAGCATGGGAAGTAAATTCCTTTCTTCTAAAATGTAAGTTACACTGAAATATCTTGTTAAGCCCCAAATCAGAAAATTTTAGAACTTTAGCTGCCTGCAACTAAGACAGCAGATTTTTGCTGCTGTAATGAAAGATACTTATTTACTCTAACTATTCTGTATTAAGTAGATGTGTTGTGGGTTTTTGACTTAACATCTGTGACATTAAGTCTACATGACAATATCTCTATGCAATTTTTGATACAGCAAAAGGAGGGGGGCTTATATACAGGAAATGAATGATGAGCTGTTTTCCAGACTATAAGTCTGGAAAAGCTGAAAAAGCTATAAGTATTTTAAATTAAATTGTGCTCTGAGATTACCACACATTCTTCTTAGACACTTAAATGACTGTAAAGCTGTTTACATGTTCATATAACTTGCAGCCGGTGTTCAGATTCATGTTTGGGGAGTAGGGATAAGCAAAGTGTGAAAACTGGGACACAGTTTTTACCATGAAGTTTTAGAGGACTAATCATACTTCTCTCTGAAGTTCCAGGGCCTTCTGCAGCACTGACAACAATGCAGCTGTTCTCCAAGCAGAGCCCTTCCAGGCAGGAAGTCACCAAACTCCAGCAGCAAGTAAAAGCGAACGGCACGGGCTTGACAGCACTAAAGCGGGAGATCTCCGAGCTCCGCATCAAAGTGCAGGAGCAACAGAAACAGCTCCAGGATCAAGATCAGAAACTGCTTGAGCAAACCCAAATCATAGGTGAACAGAATGCCCGGTTGGCTGAGCTTGAGCGCAAGCTGCGAGAGGTGATGGAGAGCACAGTAGGAAATTCCTCAGGTTCTGGCTCAAATGAACAATCTCCTAGAAAACGGAGGAAGGCGGTGGATTCCACAGACTGTCCTAGGAAATCTAAGCGCCTTCGAAACAGAAAATAACTTGGGAGTGAATGACACCTTCAGGAGGATACACTGCTCTAGTAGCCCAAGCAGGTCTGCTTGTTTGGATACTGCGACCGGCTTCATGGTGTCACTTAGCTGCTGGCTCTTCAAAACACCTCTTAGACTTGAACAGTTATTTTCTTTCATTGACTTTTCCCCTGCTTTCTCTATGGGTGGGCCTAATGCACAGAATCTTTAATATTTGCAATAGTTACATACTAACCAGACCTGCTCTGTTATGTTTTGAAGGGTTAACCTTTTTTTTTTTCCTGTGCAAACGTGTTTAAAGTAAAGTTATTTGTGTTTATGCATATGTTCACAAAAAATCTTAAATAAATTGTCTTAACTGACTAAAAAGTTAAGCGTAAAAACAGATGTCCTGTTCACTTGAAGTAAAGATCCACTTTTAAAATCTTGTTTTTGAGAACTTTACCTTTTTTGTTACAAGTGACCTTGTCTGGAATGTCTGAAAAGTAGTTAATACTTTTTGGGGTTCTCTGTAATGAGTAAAACTGACTTCTTAAGCTACAGTATTGGCTATATATTTTTGTAAACTTACAAGGAAGGGCCTTCTATCCAGTCTTCACATGCACACACCCTGGTTCTAGGTCTTGGGAGCCATATTCTACATTTGCATGGATAGATGCATGTACAGCTTAGTCAGCCTGCCAAAAGCACTTGCCTGAAATTGTTCCAGACTCTGGGAGAGAGCACAGAGACCTGTAAAGCAATTTCTTTGTTCCTCAGCCATAACTTAGCATCTGCTTTCAGCACAGCTGCTGTTTTACAGTGAGGTGGTGTTAGGAGGTGAGTGGCAGGAGAGTTTGAACCCTGTCTGCAAGGCAGGTATTGTTGGCCAAAGCTGGAGAGCTGAGAAGTGTCCTTCACTTGGTTCATAGGCCAACATCTAACACGTATCAGACAAATTGTCCCTACACTCACCAAGCCTGAGGGACATCATTTGAGTGAAATGCTGTATTGTGGGAAAACTGAAACTATTTTGTGTGTCTGTGTTGAGGTTGAGGTGGAAATTTCTCTGTAACACTGATGACAATATTCTAAGCTTTCCTTATCCTAAAAGGTAAATAACTTCAGACAAAGCTTTAATTTCTTTTGCACTTCTGTTTTGAGCTTGTAACTGGAAAAGCATGTCTTGCACTGTTCAGTCTCTCTGGTCACTTTAACCACCTCAGAGTTGTGTACAGTGATTATTCCTCTCCCATCTGTATATTTTTGGAACCTTATACAAATACCATTGTCCTTGGTTTTGTTTTAATGTACTAAACTATGTAGCTTTATCATTTGACTTATGTTTTCTTTTTTTAACTAGCTGCTGCTTTGGGTTTAGGTGGTTCTGAATTCAACTTGGGATGGCATTGAAGATGCAAATGCTGCATTTGTAGCTGTCCACAATCTCAATACTATGGGTTAAAGTGCAAGTTTCTCTTTCATTTTGTACAGCTGTCAGCATAACACAGTGGCTGTATTTAAAGCACCGAACAAACAAATCAGAAATTGTCTGGTCAAATGTTACATAATCACAGAAAATGGATGTTTTTCCTGAATTTCCAGCTACAGTTTTTACTTCTAAAACATATTGGCTCATAGCAGGAGTGGCGTTGCAAATGCCTAATGTTTCGCAGACATTTAGTGTTCAAATAAACTTCTTGAATAGTTTGAGTCTTTTTTAAAAAAGGCATTTTTTCTTAAGCATCAAAGAAATTATAAAAGGTTATCTGAGGGAAGACTTAAACTGTTAAAGGAGCATTGGCTGGTACTGGCTTTCTACAGCTCAGAATTTTTTTTTACCATTAAGAATCTCTTTAAGATAGTTACCTGCTCTTCAGATTAAAAATACTGGCATATACTTTAAAAAATAATTTTGAATCAAATGATCAGCATGATAGCTATAATTACTGTGTGATACAAATTCATTTAATGGTTATTCATGATGAAAAATTCCTGTAATGGACTATTTACCAGCTATTTGTGGTGAAATACTTCCGAACAAGTATAAACTTGTGAATTGCATTTACTGAAAAGGTTTATTCATACATCTCTGCATATCTTTCACCTTATTTTCTTTATTAATTTCTAGAATATGCAAACAATTTCCCTCCCCCCCTTCACAATATACAAATAGTTTCAGGTTACTCAAGAGTAACATTTAGTTATGTGTTGGGGAATCTCTAGTTCTGCATAAACTGAGCTGGAAACAAGAACAGCTTATTGTTACATGAAATATTCTATGTGAGTGTGCCAAGTGCCAACTTGGAATCTTCAACTCAAGGAAGTGTCACGTGCTCCAAGTTTGCAGGTGCATCCTGATTATCCACGTGCTGATGAGCACAGTAAATGGAACAAGGCCCGCGAAACGTAACAGATACGTCACAGATGGTTACAAGGCAGCTCTGGAAATGCCATGGCAAAGGCACACCAGTGTTTTGTGTTTCACTTCCCAGGGAGGGAGGCATCATATGGCTCTCCCTCTGGAATATACACTGCTGGCACAGACAGAATGGAGAAAACAGGATGAAGTAATAGTTTGGAGAAAATAGCTACAGCGTTAATTTCTGACACCGTATTGTCCCTTATTAAATAGAAAGTATGCATTTGCAACATGCTAATAAGTTGCCTGGAGTAAAAACTAAATCACTTTTCATTCTAAATGTCTGTGCACCTTTACATGAGTTGTTGCATCGGCCTGGAGAAGTGTAATGTCTGTGGTGGTTAGTGACTGTATAATCTGTTTAAAGGCAGATGTAGTTTACGAAGTTACGTGAAAAATTGTTTTATTTGCAGCCACTGTTCAGCTTTAGTACTTGTATCAAGGGCTGAAACTGAGCAGCTCAGGGTTGACAGGGAAAGCAATTGTGTCTTTTATAGTTAGTTTCTTAAAATAACTTAAAACTACTAAGGCTGGTTTTCCTGCTTTTCTAAAAATAGCACCTTGCCTTGAAAACTTTTTTTGTCATAGTAGGGTTGGAGATTTTTTTTTTACAAATTTATGTATCTAGTGAAAATGGTGAAAATGGGATCAGAAGATACCACAGTGGTGCTTTTTTGAGGGAAAAGCTGTTTGCAACCAGGTCTTGTGTCATAGGTGGAAGCACTGAAGGAGGAAAGACTACCTGCTTAACAAAATAAATTTCACAGAATAAAGAACAGATAAAAACAAATGGAACTTCAATTCCTGATATTTGCTCAGCATTGCACATTAATCACTGAAGTTCATTAATGTTACAAGGATGCCTGTGAATAATTTCTTAATGTAAAAGGTAAGACAGAATAGAACAGAAACTTAGTTGCTTTCACTGAGATCCAAGGGGGAGCACTAAGGTTGCCTAAAGAATTTTCAACATTAAAAGCTTCTTGGAAACGGGATGACGTAGGATATAGTTGAATGTGTCATGAGACAGAAGACAGCTACCTGATTTCTTGATGTTCCTGATGGTATTAAGAAGGTAACTGGCAAATTACAGTGGTAGATTGTTATTTCATTCATAAGTTAATTCAGTTTGGACTATTTTACAGCAACATGTCTGCTAGGTGTCAACTGTTCTGATACTCTCCAGTTGCATTCCTGTGCTGCTTTGCACCACACCTGGACCAGCTTGCTTCTCCATGCGCTCTCTGCTCTTGCAGTTGTCCTTCCTGGATCTCACCTTCCTCATTGGACAGGGAGGCACTGCTGGCTTTGGTTTACATGTAACTGAACATTCTAGGATTTTTGCTCTAGCTTTGTGCCAGCTGAAGGCACGCTAGATACTGGATGTCTTTGTCTTTGGAAAGGAAAATGTCAGATAGAAAAACTGTTAGCTTGCTGAAGACCTAATAAATCTGGATTTGTTACACAGACTGTTTAAAGCAGAAAGACCCAGTGAGTAAATAGGAAAGACACTTTGCTCTCCAGTACACTTGGGCAATTAAATTTTCCAAAACTTTCCTATTTAGTATTTTTCTTAGTCTTTTAAGCCTTGTTTAGCTGTTCTGGAATGTTTATAAATCTGGGCTCTCCTATTTAGTGGCCCTACTGAAATTTGTGACCATTTACAAACCTATATGCATTTGCAGTGCTGTAAACCTGCCTCCCCCAGTGCTCCTGTTGGCCAAGCTGCAACCTCTCTCATCAGCTGACACATTCCTCCTCTTGGCAGGATCCTTCCCAAGGGTGAGAAGGTCTTTAGCGCAGTGATGGATAGCAGTGCTAATATTTGAACTACAAGAAGGGAACACTTTCAGAAATGTTGCTCACAGTGTTTGGAGTGCAGCTGAGTGGAACACTGGTGACCCTGGCAATTCTGCACTCGGCTGCTGCACGGGCAGCTCAAAGGTTCTTCCTGGTTTATTGTGAAACGGTCACTGACCGAGAAGTAAACCTTGCAAGGTCACAGTGCCTGGATGAAATCTAAACATCTGGTTTGCCTCCTGTGCTGCACCAGTCCTCACGGAGTCTGCAGAATTCAGATCGTGTGGCTAAGGAGGGAAAAGCTGTGCACGAACTTTTCCGTGTCTCATCTACTTGCTCCGTTTTTCCCTTCTAATTCCCATCCTAATATGCACAGATTAAAAAGGCATGCAAACAAAACTATTCACAAAGGTGTTATGTTTCTTGGATCCTGTGCTTTGTACATTATTTAGATTGCAAATATTGTCAAATAGGGATTGTATTTCCCCTTCATGAGCCCAGTTGCACATGGGGCTTTTAGCAGCCAGTACGCATTAGCCCTTTTTATTAATTACTACAAATAAATTTTAAGTGATGCAACATAAACCTTGAGATAGTAATAGTACATTAACAGATAAGGTGTAATTTAATTTGTGATAACTTTGTCTGCTGTTTTTGTCACTATTACTCATTTAGAGTATTTTGAGTGGATTTTTGATCTACAGATTTAGATTATTTTGGGTGGACAAGTAAAATCCCAGGCAAGTAGTCATGCAACTTCTATATTAAATAATTTTTGTAACTGAACTTCCCGAAGTCAACATTATATAAGAAATACATGCAGGGACAGATTAAATGAAGGTCAGTTCTTACAGAGGAGTTTGTCAGTGAAGTTCTTAGAATATCTTACCACAGAAAGAGACCTTGGCGCAGGCGTTTTGAGTAGTAGTTAAATACCTTTAGGCAGGAGTCTTTAAGCACGGGGTTAAACCACGACAGCAGTACAGATTTTGGACAGATGACGGCTATTCCTTACAACCTCCTTCCCTTCCCGGCGGTGCCGCTGTGAGGGGTCGCTCCCGCGGGCTGAGGGAGCCCCCCCGGCCCCTCAGGGCGCCAGCAGGGGGCGCCTCCCCGTCGGGAGCGCGCCTGACAGCGGGCGGCGGCCAATGGAGGGCAAGGGCGGGGCGGGGGGGCGTGTCCGCGAGCTGCCTCCGCGGCGCTATAAAGTGCGGTGCCGGGGGCGTCGCGGAGCGGGCGTGACGGGCGGGTGTGAGGGGGTGCATCGCTGCCGCTATGGGGAATACCGTGGCCAGAGAGGATTTCGAGTGGGTCTACACGGACCAGCCCCACGCCGACCGCCGCAAGGAGATCTTGGGTGAGGAGCCGCGGTGCCGCCGCGTCTTGCCGCCGGCTACGTGGCGGAGCGGCAGGGGGGGCACACACGGGCACCCCACAAAATGGCCGCCCGCGCCGGGGGGTGGCGGGGCCCGCGGGGGGCTCCCGGCGGGAAGAACGGAGCGGCTGGAGCCGGGCCGGGCCGGCGTACGTGGAGGCGGGAGCTGCCGCCTTGGCGGCGCTGGCGGGGGAGGGGAAGGGAAGGAGCGGGAGGAAGGAGGGAGGGGGAGGGCGGCGGCCGGGGTTGTCTCCCGAGGGGCCGCCCCGCGGAGCCCTGCGAGCGGTCAGGCGGTGTCAGCACGGAGGTGACAGCCCGCACTCACGAGGGGGGATAACGGCGTCCTCGAGTGCCGCGCTTAATGCGGGGCTGAGCTCATTGCAGCCCTTCTGAATCGCCGGTGGGTTGTTCGGTTCAGAGCCATTTCCTTCCCGGGTAGGCTGGAGGTGGCACTGGTGCTTGCCGTGTACGTGTCTAGTTGCTGAGCAACGTGAAAGTGTGAAAATGACTTGATTCCAAGTGATTCATTATAGTAGCAAATATCACAAGTGAGAAGGTCATGCGTTTTCATTACCTTTGCAGACAAATCCTAATTGGGAAGAAGGGAAGGAAAGGCTCTATCTGCTGTTGTAATCTAGTTGGGGTAGCTGGCTGTGAGGAGAGCTTCGAAGTAACTCCTTTTTCTTTCTCATCTAGCTAAACATCCAGAGATAAAAGCATTGATGAAACCAGACTACAACCTGATCTGGGTGGTTGTGCTGATGGTTCTGGCGCAGTTGACTGCATTTTATCTAGTTAAAGACTTGGATTGGAAATGGGTAGTCTTCTGGGCATACGTTTTTGGAAGCTGTATTAGTCACTCCATGACTCTGGCTATTCATGAGATCTCTCACAATAGTGCCTTTGGCAACAGCAAAGCCATGTGGAATCGATGGTTTGGAATATTTGCCAACCTCCCTCTTGGTCTCCCATACTCCATATCCTTCAAGAGATACCACATGGATCATCATCGTTACTTGGGAGGTGATGGAATTGATGTGGACATTCCTACTAACTTCGAAGGCTGGTTTTTCTGCACCCCTTTTAGGAAGTTCATGTGGATTGTTCTACAGCCTTTTTTCTATGCGATTAGACCACTCTGCATCAATCCCAAACCCATTACTCGACTTGAAGTAATCAATTTGTTGGCTCAGCTTTCCTTTGATGTTGTGATATATTATTTATGGGGAGTCAAATCCATTTTTTACATGCTTGCTGGTTCAGTACTTGGACTTGGGTTGCACCCAATTTCAGGACACTTCATAGCTGAACATTATATGTTTTTAAAAGGACATGAGACCTATTCCTACTATGGGCCACTTAATTTGCTCACTTTTAATGTTGGCTATCACAACGAACATCATGACTTCCCCAATATTCCTGGCAAGAGCCTTCCATTGGTAAGTTTACTTCCAAGGTTTTTCTTAAATTAAGCCCTATTTTAACTTGAAAATTAGGTAGAACACTGACAAAAGAATGGAAGTTGGGAGATAAACAAACAAACAAACAACAAATAACCAAACAAAAACCACAACATGAGTGATAAAGGAGGTAATTACTTAGCATTTTAGTGGTATCTTCAATAAGCTTCCAGTGTGCTGACTGCCTCTTCCATAAAAGGAGAGGGGAGGAAAAGCATGTCTTATGGTTTGCACTAACTTTAGCTTCCTGTAATTACAATCTGTCTTCTGATTTCTTCGGTTTGTAAGTATGCAGAAAGCTAGTTAAGAAGTTGCAAATAACTCTGGATATTTGTTGTCTCTGCAGTCTTAAGGACAGTGTTGTAACGTGTACTTATCCTTCAGTTTCTCCTATCAGTGACTCAGGGTTTGAGATGATGTTAATGTTTGTTGTACTGTTGACAAATGTTAATTAACTTTCCAGTCTGGAGCACCTCAGTTCCCTCTGGTAAGAGCCTTTGAACCCTAAATAAGTATCAGCTGACAGAATAATAAGTATCATTGACAGAATTAAGGCTTCTGTGCCATGACTTAGACCTGTCATGTCTGAATGAGTAGCAGAGGTGAAGTTTCTTCTCACTTCAGTCTTTGCTTCTTAAAGGTAGGAATTTTGTTCTCATTGTATATATGTTTCCCAATTGGAGCACAAGCTTCAGGGGACGTTAAATTTGCAATTTGACAGCAGCTGTGGTGTTGGTCTTGTAGCTTTGTTATTGCACTTGGCAATAGTAAGACCTTATGAGCTTGCCCCTTTGGTGAAGTCTAAGCTTTTTATTTCTGTTGTCGGTGGTGGAACTGTAGGTGAAAGAAGTATGCTAGCACTTTTAGCAGGGCAGGTAGATCATGTAATTGGTTTGAGGGTTTTTTTGTGTGTTGTTTTTAATGACAAATGATTGCTCTTATTCATAGATTTCATCTTTCAAACACAGCAACTTTTGCTGTAAGTCACCTTTTATACTTAGGTCTGTGCTGGTGAACCAGCATTCCACCTCTTGCAGAGGTACTTCAGCTATAAATAGGCACAAATTTTTTCAAGTATTTAATTCCAGGGGTAAATACCCAGTTCTGCTGCAGGACTTGTAATCCACAGCTCTGATAAGAAAACAAAGCCTTCTTTTAGAACAGTGTAGTGAATCTGATTGGACTGGACTCTGCTATGCTGCGTGCTAAGATCCCTGAAGTCCTGAACACTTGACTCCTCAGCACTGGTGAGCTGAGGAGTGTTACTGTTGAATAAAAGCATAGATACACTATTCTGTAGGTGTCATGATGGATCAAAAGGATCTTTGGCTTCAAACTAAAGCTATGGAATTTTGTGAGAAATCCTTTTTTGTTCTGTTCAGGTTTTCAAGGCTTCAGGTGCTTGGCCTTAAATATCAGTAAGGACACCTAACTGAACCTGCTGTTCTCAGTTTAAAATAGTGGTCTAGTCAGCATGTACAGCTGAGAACAGTCTTTGGAAGCAGTTTATATTCATTCTGTAAAGTCTGTCTCCATAAAGGTGTTTCTCTGAAATAGGACTTTTTTTTTTTTAATTTCTGAATGCTGAGGTTTGAAACTATATGTAAGAATAGCTGTGTTAAACATCTCTTCCTAGAACTCATAACATCCTTTTTTACTGGTACTTGTATACCTATGAGTCAGCACTGAAGTGAGTCATCTCCTTTCAATAGCAACAAAACCACTTGCTTTTGAGAGCTTTATCATCCCGTGAGTAGCACAGTGAACGGACTTTGGAGTGCCAGAGGAGTTTGTTCTGGTCATCTTCAAAAGCTGCACATGAAGTTTACGTAACAATTAGGGAATTGCTTTATCCTTCCAGAAACGTTCACACTGTGGCACTTGTCCTTCCTGTATAATCTAACGTCTGAAATGAAAGTGCTGTGCATTAGGTTACACATTGAGTTTGCAAAGTTGTCACAATTTGTGCTAATATAACTGGTAAATAAACTACATATCTCTTCTTCAGGTGAAGAAAATAGCGGCTGAATACTATGACAACCTGCCACAATATAACTCTTGGATAAAAGTACTATATGACTTCGTGATGGATGACACAATCAGCCCATATTCACGCATGAAAAGGCAATTAAAGGGTGAAGTGAAGCAAGATTAAACTTCTGGCAACCAAAAAACTTTGAAATGTCTGCTTGCTTTAAAGTGGCTGGTATAAAGGTCTCTTGCTAAAGCTGTTCACCTGTGTCCTGAATTAAGATGTACAGCAACATAGCAATGCATCCCTTAAGGACTTTGTAGCAGACTCCTACCAGCTATAACATTCCTCACAGTCCTCAGATTTGTTGGTTTAATGTGTCTCTGTTTGCCTAAGGATCAGTGTTATATGCATAATGCAAAATCACTTTGTTACAGAATTTACTTTGGTAGGTGTTAAATCGATATAAAATATGTCTGACTCATAATATTTTAAAAGTTCTCAATGTAGTATACTGCCTTCAACATGCTCTTCAGATGACTGTAGTTTTAAAAGGCTGTACTTACCTGTTAATTCTGAACTAACATAATTTGTTAACTTAAACCTTCTGTTGAAAATGTTTCCAAACTTATGGTTGGAAGAGCTAAATTTGCACAGAAATGTTAAGTCTGCTTTTGTTTAAATACGTAATATGTTGTTTGAAGCATTGCTTTAAAGTTTTACCTTTTCTACTTAAAGTACCTTGAAGGAGCAATCTATCAGAATGAAACCAGTATCCTCGAGATGGCTTTTGTTACTTCTTTTTTGAAAAAAAAAAAAGTGGGGAATTTAAGGGTATTGCCAACTCTGTGGTCCCACTTACTGCCTGAGCTGCTTATGTTGGCATATAGTGTGAGCAGGTGGCATTTAGGAAACTTAAAATAACTGATTTGGGTTTTCACATTGGAAAAATTGTTACAGTTTGAGGTTTTTCTCATCTTCAAAGAAAAATGATTACCATGTTACCATGGTTTTAAATGCCATAAATATTTACACTCATTTGGAAATCTGGCTTGTATGGAAAACAGAATAGATTGAAACTGATATTGTTCTGGCAAACAAGGCTTGCTACAACCACTGACACTTTTACCTGTTGAGCATGTTAGTAATTTATGTACGCAGAAAGGTGTTGTTAAATAATCTCGTTTGTTTTTTTCCCCATAAACCTACAGTACCCTCCATAAATACTTGTCTTTCTTACATATTAAAATGTGGTGAGAGGTGGTGATATCAAATTTCCTGCTTAAGAAGTTTTTAATTGGAAACAGAGAATGGATAGCCTTGCTGAAAACCGAAGAATCTCTCCACACCTCAGCAGATCTGCCTTCTACCATCTAATGAATTGATGATGGCTTTAAGCAGTCAAAGGTGGCTACATATCACCCTTAAATCTCAAATGGTCATTCTGTGGTATGTTCTTCACTAACCTGAAAGATGGAATCTGAAGAAGGTGGAATTTGTAGCTGCTGGTCTGCTGCAAGTAACTTAATTTTAGATGCCTTCAACTCTTGCATTCTGGTGTGGGTTTTTTAGGGTGTTTGTTTTTTGTGAGGATTTTTTGGTTTTTTTTGTTTGGTTGGTTTTTGGTTTTGTTTTTTGTTTGTTTGGTTGGGTTTTTTGGTTGGTTGGTTGTTGGTTGGTTTTTTGTGGTTTGGGGGTTTTTTTGTTTGTTGTTTTTTTTTTTTTTTTTTTTTTGAAGAAGGTGAGTGCTTGAAAAGAACGTGTTGGTACATCTTAATCCCTGTTCGATTGTGATCCTGTTCCTAATGTGTGTTTGTTGAAGTATGGGCCCTTGCCTGTGGCTAAGCAATAGAAATGGAATGAAAGGATGCCAACCACTTCCAAAGTGACTTCATTGTGCCAGAAACATGAGAGAGAGCCAGCATATTGCTCAGGGTAGAGTGTAATGTCAAAATATACGCTGTCCAGTATTTTTACATGTAATTAAAAAGCAAAGATTAAAGTAATATTGGGTGAATTTTTGATTGGTCCCCTTATGCTGAAAGACTTCAGCTTTAGAGAAATTTAGTATTTTTAAAGCAGATTCAAGACCTGTTTTATTGAGTGGTGGTATAGATGAACTGTAAAGAATTGCTGCCTTTCCTCTTTCCTCAGGAAAACTGACTTTGGTTGAAATACTTGTGTAGGCTTAACAAGTTGCAAACCGGTTTCTTTTTAAGCCACTTAATTTAAGAAGAAAAGGGTGAGATTAACTATCTTTGATGTTGATGAATTATCATAGGTGGATGAAGGATGGAAAGTGTCTCCAAAATTTAGCTAAGAGCTAAAGTTAAGAAATTCAGCTATCCTGCATGAATACTTAAGATAACCAGAGCTGAGAGTCAAAATTTTATAGCTACTTAGTTACCTATGTTGTGGAATCACTGATGCTCCTTTCTGTCCCCCCAATGGGTAGTGCAAGTGTAAATTCCTGCTTTTAATCAGGACTGAAGTTGCCATGTCTTTTGTTTAAAATTGCAAATGTTGCTTTAAGGTGTTCTGACTATGCTCTTCTCTTCCAGTTCCCATTATAAACACACTATCTTTCACTTCAAGAGGTGCAGAATAGTGGGGAATTCTGAGGGAGGTATCTATGCTTGCCATGATCTTTCTGAAACATCTGCTAATGGCTACCTATGGGAGAACACTTACCGGATTAGGTTAATCTGAGCCAGTAAGACTTTAATTTGTATCTAAATGATGGTCCAATTCTTGCAAGCATTGGTAAATAGCATTCTTAGGCATATAATTCCTGTGTAATATGCAAGAGGCCTTGGCATCCAACTTCAATAGTCAGGATTTTGCCAAAAGCAGATCATCTGAAAGTTAACCTACACTGCAGCATAGTTTCATCCCTAAAAGACGGAGTTAGAGGCACTTCTGAACCGCTGGTGAAAGTAATTAAGAACAGCTGGGCTACTTGATTTGTGTTTGATATATTCTAAATGTACAACTAGTTTCATCCAGTCATACTTAAATGTGGGGTTTACTCCAATGCCATGGCACTGAACTAAGAAACACTAAGATTTTTTTAAAAATATACATACATCATGAGTTATTATTTTTCAAGGAAATAAATAGTCTTCATTAATACAATTAAAATAGATATGGCAGAAATAGGTTAGTATAATTTTTGAAACATTTTATCTGAAAGTTGAAGGGAGCCTTGACTAACCGATGAAGAACAAATTAAACCTAAAGAGCAGTAAGAACCCTGACAGTTAACCCCATTATAATTTTTTCTAAATCCATTCAGATGGAATGAGTTAACTTTGTTTCTACTTGCCTGTTAGGGTTTGTTCCTTTCTGTGTAACTAAAGCATCTCAGTTTGGCCAACATCTCCTTTATGTGAAATCGGCCAGGAGTTCAACTGTCATCCAAGCATTGTAGCTGCAGTTAAATTGGGCAGAGCCCTGAATCCCTTTAGGGCTTTCAGAGTAACTTGGAGTTTTCAGAGTAAACTTCCTTGCATAGCTTTTAACACTCCCTGCCTCCAATTATTTGAAGTTGCTTAAGTGGAATAAGTTGTGCGTCCTGGAATCTGATTGTACTAGGCATTAGTTTTCCCACAGGACAGGCGTGGGTATATTCCTGTTTCAAAACAACTCTTGCCTCTGACATTCTTGTTTGGCTGTTGAACCTGTCTGCTCCCCATCAGTAGCCAATTAACATGTGCTAAATGAGCGCATCTTTCTGGCTGCAGATCTCTGTGCTTTCAGATCCCTGGCAAGACTTCCCACCTGGCACCAGAGGTCAGTTGAAAACTAGTTAAGACTTTCAGTTGTGTGTCTCAGAATTCTTCTGGTGAAGAAGTCTTTAAATGTAGCTGGTGAGCACATAACACACACATGAAAGTCTACAAGTGTTGCAAAATGTATCTGTTCTAGGTAAGTGGCCACTATCCGACTAAGAGGTCAGTGATTCACCTCTGCCTCCTTGACTTTTACTACTTGTATCATACAAAGAGGCATGTCACAGGAGAGCTTAAAGCTGTTAATTCCTTATTTAATGATGAAGTTCAACAACCAGTAAACATCAGTGCTGTAGACTGCAGGCTGCCATGCTAATCCTGCTGGACAAGCAGGAGAAAAGTCACTTCCCAACGGCAATCTTGTCTAAGTAGTCTGACACAGCTTCTGGAAAGTGTACTCCTGTAATTTGAAAGTCTCAAAAGACTTATGGCAAAGCAAGCTCTGCTGTTTTAGCTCACACTGCAAGGCACAGGAGCCACTTCTGGGTCTGCCAATGTTGCTTCCGTAAGATCCTAGGAAAAACCTGATAAATAGGTGTGGCTGAATCATGTGCCTTTAGCACAGTAACCTGCAACTCAGCACACAGTTCTCTTCTGTAGCAAATCCTCCATTTCACAATGAACCCTGAAGCAGTATACAAGACTTTAGTCAGAACAAAGATGTGGGAAGTTTCCTACTGAGCCAAGAATGAAGGCAGATTTTTTTTTTCCTGTTGACAGTTCTCTGCAGTACCTCTACCCCCTATCCATGCTTAAGTTAGCACCTACTCTGCTCTGTGACAAGATCATTATTGTGGTTTAGATATGTTGCTAGCCTCAGGAAAAGGGAGGGGAGAGTGGCATGATGAACAATTCAGTGATCTTGTCACAACAGAAACAAGATGACTAGAGGCAAAACCTCTAGGCCTGTCTGCTGGGAGGGGCAGTAGCTGCATATGCAGAACAAAATATTTGTCTCTATTTCGTGAAAAGGCTCAGTTCCTTAAAGCAGCTCCCATTTTCTCTGTACAAAGGATCATTGTTTTTTAGTGATACATACTATAGCCTAAGCAGAATTTCCCACAAGAAAAAGTAGCAGTGTGGGTGCACTGCTCCTGTGTGAACAGTCAGTTCAGTTGCTGTCTTTGCTCCTTGATGCACACACAGCCCAGGCAAGGTAAGCAAACAGGATATGGACACTTGACTGATGTGGCCTTTTCTGGCTTTCAACTTGACTTCAGGTTTTCCTGTAAATTCAAACCCTCCTGTACCTCACTTCCACTTCCATTATTACCTGTTAAGAAAGAAGAATGATCATGAGACACCTTGAATATTAAACATGTTTTGTGTTGTAACTCTTGACAAGACTGAATTGTTATTATGATTACTTGAATAGTATTTCCTTCTTTCTTGCTCCATATATACACAGGAATAATACCATCATGAGAGTAAAGGAAAATTTTTAAGTGAATATGCCAGGGCTTGAGGACTTCATTCCTTCCTAACCTCATCAACTGCAGCTATCCTCAAGTATGGTAGTAGGAATCCTCTCTATATATCCATAAAGGAGAAATCATTGATTCCGTTCTTTGGTCCACTCAAACACTCAAATGAATCGAGTGTATTATTATATTATTGTATTATTATGAGGAAAGGCTGAGAAAACTGTGTTTGTTCAGCCTTGAGATAAGAAAGCTTAAGGGAGACCTTACCACTATGTTCCAGGGGTGGCTACAAAGAAGATGGAGATTCTCTTTTTACAAGAAGTCACATGGAAAAGAGGAGGGGTAATGGGTGCAAGTTACTCCTGGGCAGCCTCCAATTGGAAATGAGGAAAACTATTCCAATAGCTGATGGTTTCATTGTGAAAAATCTCAGGAAAGTGGTAGATTCCCCAGTATCAGACTTGTAAGATGCAGCTGGACAGGGTGCTGGGCCATCTTGTCTAGACTGTGCTTTTGTCAAGAAAGGCTGGACCAGATGATCCTTGAGATCCCCTTCCAACCCTGCTATTTATTGAAAACAATGATTCTCCATCTTGGGTTTCTGGGAATCATAGTAACTCCTGAAGCCCCAAACCTGATCTACAATGAAAAGCAGACATGTCATCTTCTGCTTTATATACAGGGACTTAATTTGTTAGTCATAGGAGCCAGAATTGGAGTCACTGAGGCTCCAGCTTCCCTAGGAGAGGGAGGGAATGTCATACCATGTTGAGCAAAAATCACAGTGCTAAGTACAAGCTGCCATGAGTGTCAGTATTTTTAAAATGCAAGTCTGTGGGGATTAGTTATGTGTAATAAGCCTTCCACATATACCTTTGGGGAAAAATATGCAGCAAGATCTGTTGTTAGATAGCAATTCTGAGAAGAATTTAAGAGGAAAGGCACTATTCCTTCTCAAAGCAAGGTCAGCGATAAAGTTAGATCAGGTTGTTCATGTTATGTGTTTAAATGAATTATGATTTGTGTAGATTAAATGATCTTCTCCCTCTTAAATGTTTAAGTAAGTAGGGGGGATGCTTACAGATCAGATGTTGCTTACAAAAACTATTTCACTGGGTTTTTTACATGTAAATTTCAGGACTTCAACTAATTTTTAAACTTCAGTGTTATCAAACTTAAAACTTTCTATAAAATTTAGTAGCAAAAATCACCCATTTCCTTTCCTGATCCTTGACTGGTTGTAGTACTTCTAGGAAGAATAGGGCTTATCAGAGGAACTGAGATCAATGATTAAAGAACTTGGTAGAATGATGATGGTGGTAAAAAAAATCCATTAAGGCTTGTAAGTTTCAGAAGTTGGTTGCTTGGTATCTGTCATTTTTCAGTGTTCTGTCTTAACTTGGATACTTCTCAGTTTGCTGAAAGTTAGGACCCTCCTTCCAAAACAAAATTTATTGTATTTAAAAAATGATAAAAAAAAAGATTGAGGCTCTTGGCGTGCTTTTTAAAACAGTAACATTTTCCTTCCTCTAGAGGATACCAAAACACTTAATAAATTCAAATGTGTAACAGATTTTTTTTGCTCTTGCAGATTTGCCTAAGAAAAATAATTAACAACCACACTGTTAAATAACTCTAAACTGTTTCAAATGTTTCTTAGGTTAAATCATAGCACTTCTCTGATTTCTGAAGTTTACTCTCTCCAAGGTAACTCTGAGACAGGTTGCCATCTGTGGATAGTTTCTTTTGATAAGGCAGAGGGAAGCTGTTAGGAGCTCTGAGAACCTGTGCTGGCACAATCATAACATATCACTGTCGTTGGAAAAGGCAGGATTAATGGTATGACAACATCCACTCTACTTTCACAGCTCTGTCCTCCCAGTGATTATTTCAGAGTCCTTGTTCTGGAAAACACAGCAATTTTCATTGATGGTGGGAAACAGCTATTGGAGGAGTGTAAACACTTAGAAGAATTAGCCTCTGCCTCAGAGATTCCAGGGCACTAAATATATCAGAATGGCATTAGCTTTTTAGCACTAAAAGTGTTCATTTTAAAAATGTAAATGGTTATAAGCAGGAGATGTGTATTATATCTTTTATTCCGGAGACAGTTAAATTAAAGATGGTTTAGAGCAGTAGGTTATGATGATCTTCACGTGCAGTATAAAAGTTGAGACAGTACAGCTTCTTTCCAACTTGTCTCTTAAAACCAGGCGTGGGTATTACAAAACTCTCCGCTCGTGCAGAATAAGTCTCTTGGGAGTTGTCCAAATGCATCACCTGCACAGTGACTGATGCAGTTCTTCATACATTATTTGATCCTAACAGTGCCAAGATAAGAGGAAAAAGTACTTCAGACAATGGTAAAAAAATTATGCAATATTTAAGTGATTTTATTATTTAACTAACTGATGTATTATTTAACTAAGTGAAATAAGCCAGCTATATGAGCCACTAGCTGTATTTTAAAACACTTACAAACAAAAACAATAAGGCAAAACCCCACTATCCTGCCTCATAAATTAGGTTTTTCAGTGTTAGTCACCAATGGTGTGTAATTCACAGAACCCTCTGGCAGAGTTCTTACACTCCACATGGCCATGGAAAAGAGATGGCAGCTTCACTGAGAAGCTTTTTTTACCATGGGAGCTGCTGAACTCACGTTTTGTTCCCCCATCTAGTTCTGCCAAATTGAACAGACAAAATCTTTTGCTAGTCTAACTTAAAACTGTAACTGCTCCTTAACCCTTCTTACTAGTCCCTGAAAATGACAGTTTTGAGGAAGAGAATACTTCCACTGAAATAACTGGTTTCAGAAGGTGATGTCTGTCCATGGAAGGGACTTACTTTGGCTTGAGAACAACTTTGTCTTCAGTCAGCCAATTAAACGAAGCAAGTTAACCAAACATAGAAATGTGTATGGGATGGAAGAGATAAATACACTAAATCAATGAGAAGTAGCTTTTTTAGCTTTTTTTTAAATTTTCCAGAGTTCATAGGAAGGTGTGTAGAGTTTTTGTCAGACTGAATTTGTCTGGCAGACAGGAAGTAGCATCTGGAAATGGGAGATAAGTATCTTGTACTGCAAAAGATATTTCAAAATACCCAACTGACAAGTCTTCAGATGGATTTAACCTCTCTGGCTAGTGTTAAAAGTGAATATATTAATGTATTTTGGCTGTAGCACACTCCTGGCAACATACAGAGGCCTACAGACAAGCTCTGCAGCAATAACAATTCCTATATATATTAACTTCTCAGTTATAATAATTAAGATGATTGAACAGCTTTTCTTTCAGTCATTAAAAAGAACAGGTCATGAGGACACATTTATAACAAACTTCCTTGACAAATGCAAACAATGAAAAGACTAATACAAAATAACTAAGATGATAAAGTGTATTTTATGTCCTATGTCCAAATTATGTCTCTTGCACATCAACAGAAAAGGTTGAGCATCTTTGGGGGTCACATCCATCTAAGGGAAGACAAGGTGGTGGCAGGGGGTGGTGCAGTCTAAAGGCCTTGACTTCTAACTGAAAATTCAGCAGATGTTAAGAGGTTAGGGCCAGGTCAATCACCAGTGTGGGAAGATCAGTGAGAAGCCCAAGGCTCCATACTAAAAGATAACCTTGATATCTTGGTAATGCATCGACATGCAACGCATCATCTGCAGCTGAAAAGGGAGGCTTTAATTTCTGACCTTAACACAGATACCAGGTTTGTTTAATGCAGAAACAGGTAGTGTCAGTTTGAAATACATCCAAGTATGCTGCAACCAAGTAGGCTGGAGACCTCTAGTCTCCAGCATAAGAACAGTATCCTTTCCAGGGAGAAACATGTCTTACATACTTGACTCTTATCTTACCTTTTTGGATACTGAAGATTTCACTTTCCTAAAAGCTTCTTCAAAGTGTTTACGGGAAATCTTGATTTCTCCTTAAAGAACAAAGCATAATAAATTATTAAAATTGCAGGCAAGTGACAATCAAGTGACTGTTGCGTGTATTTTAAGGCAGCAATCATGAACTGCATGTGCTACTCAACTGGATGAGATCTAATTCAATAGTGTTATGAACACCTGAACTCTTGCATTTTATGTAGACTCCTGTCTCTGATTTTAGGCAAGATCTTAATCCATCTATCCCTTGCATCTTAAGCCAAAGAATAACTACTTGTTTCAGAAAGTTATTTTAGGTATTGGTGTTTCTACATGCAGACTGAGAATTTCATTCTCAAAAATGCTGAGTTAAACTGCAGCTTACATCAAATCCAGGTAGAATTCTGGAATTGAATGTCTCAAATCCTGCTGCTTCCAGTTCTGGGCTTTATTTTCTACATATATTTAATAAGCTTCCCTGTTATTTAGAAAGTACCTAGGAAACATTTTGTTACCACTCTACTTCTACTAATTTCTAAATAATTGACTTCATATCATTGCCTTCTCTGGCATTACCCAGAAGTGATTAAAAATTTCACTTCTACAACTCCCTGTGTTTAAGTTTATGCAAATTACCCTTTTGACCTTAATGCAGCTATCCACAGTAATTATTCATAATAATAACCTTTTGAACAGGTTTTTTCAGTATGTTAAAACATAAGCATACATCAAATAGGTCATGGATTCCTCTGCTCTCACACTATGCACAGGTATCAGATGTGATAGAAATACAAATTATATACTTTAGAATCAGTTTGGTGCATTTTTTTCATTATTTCATCAAGATGCTCTTGGCTTTCACTGTCACTACTTTTGCAAGGTGAAATGGGATGTGCCAACATGAAAAAACGGTAAAGATTAATATATTTTGAGTCTAAGTTTAACGAAAATCTTCTGCTAATATACTAAAAGACTACTTAGCAAATGGAAGGTACAAAATTTAAAATGAGAACTTGTCTAAGGCATTGGTGCTGAAATCAGTTTTATGCACCATCTTCAGTAGTTTGGAAAAGGGAGGCAGAAGTGAAACTCCAAGTTTGCATATGATAGTGAACTTATCTGGCAGTTGTTAGGAATTTCCCTTAGACAAACTGCAGTTATCTGGCAGCTCATGACATAATCAGCTCACCTAGGCCTGTTCAAGTTGGAAGTAGAATTCATGAATTCTTCTAAGAATTATCACAAAAAGGATACCTTTCCATTTTGCTTTTACAAGCAAACCACTGCTGAGGGCTAAAAAAACCACACCCCTGAATTTATTACAGAGGGAAACTATCAGGTATAACAAGAAGTCGCAACAGAGTTTATCCAGAGCAAAGGAGCAGCCATAATTGCAAAGCGCTGACCCTGAGGACACACAGCACCCATCCACAGTCAAGCACAGGCTGTGGGAGGGGAGTCAGTTGTGTGTGTCCTGTCCTAACAGTGAAGGAAGAAATTCTCCACTCTGTGTACACCCTTTTGAGGATATAAATGATCAAGGTCTCAAATTAGAAACCACCTTACACACTTTCATACCAGTCAGGGCTGACACCTTGAAAATCCAAGGACATTCCAAACGAGCAGCTGCTATGAACATGCAGATCAAGCTATGCATATCTTATGGACTTGCTGGCTGCCTACACATCCATACAATGAGTGCTCAGGCTGCAATCACTGAATTCAAGTGATGAACATCTTTGAATGAAGCCCGTTGTATTCTGTATAACTATCAAAATGAACAGGATAAATTCTCATCTCAAAACAAGAGCTCTGTCCATCTACAGCAAGCAAAATAGGTAACCAAATCACACAATGGGGAAGATTTTTATAGTTTATTTTTTTCCTCCCTCTAAATGAACATGGGTTGCCTGAGAACAAGGAACACAAACATTCTCCTCTGTTAACCTACTGTTAAAAACCAGACGAGACTGGATATGAACTAGATCAAAAAGAATGATTCAAAGACATTAAAATTCCAGCATGGTTCTTAGAAATCAGGGGCATAATGAAAGCCTAATATATTTTCCAAGGCCATAATCTGAAAAGTCACAATTCCATCTTAGCTTTGCATTTTGACTTATAGGTAAAATAACAAAGTTACTGAAACAAATCTAGACACAGAGGCATTTTATATAAAAGTTTCAATTTATAAATGTTTTAAAAAACCAAGAAAATAGAACTTAAAAACAGAAAGTGCGGAGAGATAATCAGTATATGGGCAGTTTCCAACCGCCCTCAAATCTGCAAATACGTCAGTATAACTAGTCTTTGTAGTGATGTGGAAATTTTCAAAGAGGTATTCAGTCTAGTAAATAAATTGTCAGTTTATAACAGAAACATTTCTTTAAGGTTACAAGGTTCAATTCTTTTAGAAAAAAGTTTCTGCTGAACCTCCAGCATAACTACTTTTCCTGTACTCTTCCCTGCTTTTACTTCCAAGATGCTTCTGTGTTCTTGAGACAACTCTGACAATTTTCATTTGGCTCAAAAGTCATCGATCAGTTACATACAGCATAAATGTCTTTATGCTTGTCTTGAACTACTTTAAATACTTTGCATTCCATTTATCTTGTCACTGTAAAATTTTTTTTTAAAGCTTTCTTACCTTTCTTGCTTTGAATTTTCTGCAGGGCCATTTCCTCTCTCAAGGCACAAATTGAAGCCTCACGCACGAGAGCAGAAAGGTCTGCCCCTCTACAGATACAAACAGAATAGGTGATTATAGGATAAATTGCTCTTTTCTTTTGCTGGTGGCACATAGAAAGGCAAAACACTAAAAATGACAGTAAAAAACTGGTTATGCTGTCAAAAAACTTCATCTTAAGAACATTGGAAAGAGGCCTGATGACTACCCGGTCTGCAACCTTCATTATGGAGTGACTTCCTCCAGATATTAGTCACAGATTAAGATCAAACAAATGGGAAGCAAGGGAAGAGGCAAAAATCCTACTCAGCATCTTTAAAAATGCCAAGGGATTGATTTATACTGTGCCACTTGGTGAGAACATGACTTTTTTTTTTAATAAACCTTATGAAATATCCAAATGAAATCACTATTACAAAAGAGAGTTGTGTTGCTCAAAGCTGCATCAACAGTTAACATGTTCCTAAAGTAACAGTATCCACAAAACATGGTCAGATCAGTGTTTTTAAGTATTTACTTCCAGTTTCCTGTAAATGGAACAGCTGGAAAGCTGTTGAACTTCTCAGAAGCCTTTAAAGTGGTGAAGTCATTGAACCAAAAAAAATTTTCACAATTAACTCCCTATACTTCATTTGGGGGTGATAGGAATACAGCTGTATTTAAAAAAACAAAACCAAAACCCAACCAGACCAAAAAAATTCCACAAAAACCCAAACCAAAGAAATTAAATCCCACAACAAACTCCCTCCCAAAAAAACCCAAAGCCATACCTCAAAATACAAATAAACCCAAACATTAAAAACGACAAACACAAAATCTCCCAAAACCCCACAATAAAAATCCAACCCAAAACCCACACGCACTGGACCAAAAAAAGTCCAGTGAGTGAAAAAGAAAGAAAGTAAAAGTACTCATCTTTCCCAAGTAATACTGCGACAAGCAGCATGTCATAAACTTTACAGTTTATGAACTACAGAAAATTATTAAGTATTAATAAATTAGTGAATAGCTTAAAGCTTATTCAAGTTTTATAGACTGTAATTGCAAATTGTTCTGACAGGTATGGCCATCAAGCTTTCCCTGAATACAGATCTTGCTATTCCAAAGCACAAGTTGAAATGGGCCCTCATTGCTCTGTCAAACAGATTGCTTTCAGCTGTGTGACAGAACAAGTTGGATATCGCTGTTTGACCAATTTGCTTTCGTCATCATTGTATATAGGTCCACAACCTAAAGAGAGCTCTTTTATCCTCAGATTATGCAAGAATTATAAAATAAAACCAAGCAAAATCAGGAGGCCTCCACTGATCTGTATTTACAACATGACGAGGACTATTCCAGATGAGAAAGACTTTAGCATCCATATATTCCTACCAACTCCTTGGAAAAAAAGCACAAGTGAAAAGCAAGAAAAATAGCATTAAAGGGCACAAGTTTATAAAACCTGAAAATTAAGAGATCCACTCAATAATAACAACATAACACACTTTCAAATGCATCAGGAGACTGTTGGCACTGCATATTAAATATTAAAGTCAAAACCAGAAGGAACTCACGTGTAACAATCACAATGTTGACTGTAAGCAATTTCTTCAAGGCTTACATCACTACCCAGTGGAGGCCGGGTGCCATCCTAAAGGAGTTGAGGTAAGAAAAAGAAGACAGGAAAACATTTTTATACATGCCGTCCCCGAATTGATTAAATTTCATTAATCAGGAATCATATTGGGGTCTGACAAATTTCTTGAAATATGCACAAATACTAATAAATTTAATCCCAAACTGACAAGAAGGGTAAACAGCTTTAAAACCATGTAATTATGAAATAATAAGGAATGCTAAATTTTATCTTCCCACCAACAGATTAGATTTTCTCTAAGAAAATGTTGACCAGCCTGTAAGAGGGCATTGGAACATTGACACTGTTCCATAGGGGGATGTGCCTTTAATAACAGCTGGTTGCATCAGTAGTGTTGTTTAGCTGAACTTCCTCTAGTTTTACTGTGTGTTGAAATCAAATAACTAAGCAATAGGCATGTAAATTTAGTCTTATCACCTTTAAGATGGAATTAATTGTGTATCTTTTATATTCTAGATATAAATTTTCAAACTTAAAAGTTTTCCACTCTGGATGTCATAAATGTTTACATATACTGTTCTTACTGCTTCCTCCAGAAAGATCCCAGAAGTGGATTTTGTTATTATTTTTGCATCTCCAACAGCAGAAAGTATTGACCAACATTATAAACTGTATTTGAAACTAGCCAACAAAATTTCCCAACACTATAAGCTTGGAGATCTCCCTATTACCCTTAGACAACAGTAAAGTAGATTATGAGAGTACAGAGATTCAAAACATCTCTCTTATTGAACAATATTTGAGTTTTGACAGTTGAGAACACTTTTTTATACAATTGATAAGTTTGTGCCAGAAAACTCGTTTGACAGAAATGCACAAATTCATATACTTATTTTCTGACTTCTTCAGAGGAACTAATCTATCACATACCTACAACACCTTCAAGAGGAAAAAACACAGTTTGTAGTAACTGGCAAGTTAAACCCCTTGAATACGTAACAGACAGTAGAATAGTCAAGGACTAGGCACAGTAAGGAAACAATCTTGAATGAGTCTTTGGTAGAATAACAGTTAGAAAGGGGAAAAAAAAAGACCCAAACCAAAACCCGAACATCCTAAAAGGAGAGACTTTAACCTGGAAACAAGGAAGCCTCATACCATTTCATATGGGATAATTGTTGTACGAAACTGCAGGCCAGAGGTACCTTCTCTGCTAAAACAGAGTGTTTTACCCAGGGCTTTGAGGAGCAACATGCGTTGGGCACTTCTAGCTCTGCCTACTCTGTGACAAGCTCAGCAGTCTGTGCACCAGAGAAGCTTGATGCAGCTTGCAGGAATGTTACACTGGTAACCCAAACATGTGAAGACAGGCTTCTCTTGCATAACTAACATGCAATTTGAAATGACTGATTTATACAGGTTAACTGAAATAAAACTCTTTCACAACAAAGCTCCAACCTACATTTAGGCTGTCTTCCTGACAACTTAATCCTCCCCCAGCTCCCTTTTCTGCTCCTCATACTGCCTTCATAAGCATCCATGTTTTCATTCAGCAACAATTCTCAGTTTCCATATCCTGTGCATGTATTCCTTGGAGATTTCTGGGAATGCATACCGTCATCCAGAAGCCACTCAAACATTTTTTTCTCTAGTCTTGCGCAAGCATGCACTCAAACTTTTCAAATTTCCTTGCCTATAATGCATGGATGAAATCTGACAAAAATTGAGGTATTTTAACACATTTTCTCCTCTCCCTATTCCATGTTCATATGTCAGATAACTCCTATATGTTTTTAAAGATTTAACACCTCATTCACTACAAAGACTTGTGACCAAAATGTTCACACTAGTATGAATTCAGTAGGCATGAAAGCATCTTGCATTCCAAAAATAACAAGCCTTGATAACCAGTGACAAAATCCACAGAAACCAAGCTGGTAAACAGTATGCAATGTGTTGCTTATATCACAAGAAGACCCACAGACAGATAAGGCCACATAAAGATTACTTGTCAGCAGAAGACAAAAATACTCTGGCAATGAGATAATAACAAGGTTACCACATCCCATGTGCCACTCCTCATGGTGTTATTCCAACAGGAAGATTGTAGCCACAAAGATTCCCAGGAGGAACAACAGATGTTTTTCAGCAACCTTGCCCAAGATTTATGGCAGCTGAAGTAAGCACAATTCTGAACTGTTTGATTCTTAAAGGGAAACTGAAAACAGTTCTCTCAAGCCACCGGTTTGTCATCACCAGTCAAGAGGAAGCCAAGAGATCAAGTGAGGACTCAACACAGAGTTCCTTATCCTCCGTGTTTCCCACAAGTGATCCTAGCCTTACCAGGTAGATGTGTGTATCCATTATATGTGGCGGTGAGAGTGAGAGCAGGTGAAATCTGAGAGAGTGAGAGAAATCAGTTCTGCTTAATACCACCTTTCCCCCCTCATGAAGTCTCACACCAAGCTTTCCTGCCCTATTTCCCTACACACCTAATTACCTTTAAAAATAAATTTTGTAAAATAAAAAAAAAATTAAATAAAAATAATAATTCCTTACAGAAAAATTATTCATGGATGTTACACTCAATTTCTCTCAACATCTTGTAAAGGTCAATCATCTTTAAGAACACGGTTGTAGAAAGTATTAACCGAAACATTTTTATAAAACTTAGAAACAAACTGATCTACTGCAACTAGCAAATGGGGGAATACTTAATGTTTTTTCATCTCTGAAGCAATGCACAGAACAAATGAAGGGAAGTCTAACATTCTGAATTTGTAACGAGAGTTCATCTTTTGAACAACCATTTTGTCATGAAAGAACATGTTTGAACGAGTTCTCACTCTCTGAATTCTGAATCAACCATTGCCTGCACCACAACTTTAGCTTACACAAGTCTGAATTAACTTTCATTACAAATTTATTAAATAATTTTTGCCACACTTTTCATAATGCAGTGTTATCTTTCCCCTGTAGTGAAAACTTTGTCTCCTTTGCAGCTCAAAAAGATATCTGATAGAACACCTGCTCTTAACAATCAATGTTGAGTTACTGGAAAAGTAGGAAATATCCAAGTAATTCATAATGCTTTGTATGTTCTTTTTTAAGGCCTTGATTACTGCTGTGCCATACTTGGAGAAGTACATAGAATTCCATAATCCAAAATGCTGAAGTGGCAGATTGTGCTGTTACCCACAGGGAGGACCCACGAAGGCTTGTATTGTACGTTTTCACATTTACTTTAACCTACAACCTCTATCACCACAAGCTTCCTTTAATCCTGAATGCAATAAAATGTCACAAGTACTGTTGAGCAAATACAGCTGGAGCTTGTGAATCATTCTGGTGAATGCCTGGAACCCCCCAAAAAAAGCTTACAAAACACTTCTAGGCCCATTACTCACACAGACAGGAATCTTTTAATTAAATCTATTCAAACTCTGACCATAAAGGCAGCAGCTTCTATGTTTGACAGGTTTGTTTTACTCAAGATTTATCAATTCCTTGCAGTTTCACAGCAAATTTGACAGCAGATGGGCTGATGGTTTATTTTTATGACCTCATGTAATACTTGAAAGTGTTTCACGAGACAGGATCCTGCAATTCTTTGTAAAATTTACTTTGTCTTAAATCATTCCACCAAACTTCAAGATAAGGATTTATTTCCAAATACTCACTTTGGTGATAGTCTTTAAAATAGCCAGTCGATCTTCAGGTGGTGGCAAACCCACATAGAGTGTTTTATCCAGTCTACCAGGACGCAGGATTGCTGGGTCAATTATATCTTAGGGAGGGGAAAAAAAAGAAAAAAAAGTCATCCAGAACTGAGACACACCCTTAGGAAAGTCTACACGTGAGAAGGAACACATGCATAAGTGTACCAGGATTCAAAGAAGCATTTGTGCTATGATGTGAAGCTCTGAGCACTGAAGTAGTTTCATCTTTGTCAAGGAGGAGTCTCTACTACCCAGTACAGTTAAGCTGCATCTGCTCAACGATGGCTCATAAATACTGGTTTCATCCCCTCACAAATGAATACAACTCTATATTTGGCAATACAGAAGTAGAACATTTTTTCTGAGGAATTCCACATTAATTCATAACAGTTTTTTCTATTGGAAGGAACTCTCTCTGTATTCCAAATCTGCTTGAAAGGGACCGTGATAACTCAGGAATAACAAGTACACAGGGCCAATCATAACCATCCATATGTAAACTTAATTTTACTGGTCATTTGCATTTCTACTACACATAGTTTTCTGAATGGTAAAATAGGAGACCCGTGAAAACACCAAATATAGCTGCCAAGTACAGGATTTGTTTCCCAGGAAGAACTGCAGACTCCAGATTTATAATGTGTGGAGAAGTAAGAAACACTATTGTTTTAATTTATTTTGTGATGAAATTATCACAAATGTTTCTAGACAACCATTCAAATCCTAAATATATATCAGAAATGTGCAGCAGCCTTTAACACCACAGGCTGTGGACTGAATATCCACAAATAGTAAGTCAGGATATATTGACTATTGGTATAACAAGAGATCCAGACAGGGCACATAACCTGCGAAGGGCCTCAATTCCTGTCTGTACTTCAACATAAACAGCCTGCATGATGTTTCTAAAGGCTTCTCAATGCCTTATTTCCCCATCTACCAAAACCCAATAATGATATTAATTGCTCTGTTTCACTAAAGAATTCTTTTGAGTCACCATTCCTGGAGGTACTTAAGAGATGTGTAGATGTGGTGCTTAGGGACATGGGTTAGTGGTGGACTTGGCAGCACCGGGTTAATGGTTAGACTTGATGACCTTAGAGATCTTGTCCAACCTAAATGATTCTATGACTTTATATCCTACATGCTACAGTAATGTGAACAGCAAAGTCACAAAAGCACCCACAGAAGATATAAATAAAACTGTACTTTTACTATAACAGACTGGTTTTAAGTATGTGAATTAAAAGGATGTGTGAGGTACCTGTTGCCAGAACCTTTCCCAAAAGTAACAGTTGATAGTTACATCTAAGTCTTAAACCGGAAATTATCAAGGCCTCCAAATAAAGTTGCCAATACCCTCACATTTGTTACACCCTCTTGACAAAATGTAGCTGACAGACAAACTATATGCATTTGTGTTTATCAACAGTGAAGAACTGGGAAAAGTGAAGTTGTTAATCCTTACTCTACAGATATTTTAAAGAAAAGAAAACACCACCCAAGCCCTAAAACAGTAGGATGGAAGCACAGCTATCCCTTTTTTGGAAATGAAAAAAGCTTGTTTAACACTGCCAAGACTTGAACTACCTGATCCTACAATATAGTCTTGATTCACTTTTTAGAGATGCTCATAGTCTTGTTCAAGTTACTCTCTCACTTATGCTTAAAGGACAACTCTATTATCTTTCTCTTGGACAAAAACATATATTTTTTTTCCATGATATAGCAATCGTGTGCAGAAGCATCTATGGAGGCAAAAATCAGCTATTGCAAATGCAACAACAATGGTGAAAAAAAAAGGAATGCCTTGATGTATTAATTTAATCCAGACCAGATAAAACAAGGGTTAAACAGAATCCCTGCCACAGCAGGCCAGACAAAAACATGTTACTTATATGTTTGTCCATAGTTCTATGTGACACTTCATCTTGCTTTTGGCACAAGTGTACTTTCCTGTTTTTGTGTTTCTGTGGATGGAAGTCTTGTCACATTATTAATATAAGATGACAAAGTTCACTCAACATATCAATTACAAACATAAAAAAACCCCCTCACAATAAGGAGTGCATTACAACACCATGCACTTGACAATTTTCCCATTCTGAAGTTCCAAAAGCTCTTTAAAAATATTAAGATTGATACAGAAAATACTGTTTTCATTTTGCATGCTGAGAACATGGTACTTGCCATGCTATTTGTCCAACAACATGAGGTCAGTGATACAGTCTAAAGGTGCATTCATCTTTTTTGTATGCAAGTGATAACATTGCAAGAGGTACCACAACTCACACTAACTAGATAAGCTGCAGTAATGGTGGTTTACAACAACAAAGGCCACACCAAAGTTTAAAACACAGATCTACACTCCCCATCTCCTTAGGAATCCATTCACTTCACTCTTCTGGTTGAGACCTGGGCCTGAAGTTCTTGAAAATTCATGTCACATAACCCAGAAAATTAGTATTTACTTATTGGACGAATTCACTCATTAGATCCACTTCATATCCATTTAAAAAAACTGAATAATATTCTCCTTTTAGGAATTTCAAAGCATTCCACCCTGATAAATCATAATGCTCTCTCCATATCTATTATCTCAAAACTTATCTAAACAGAAGAGAGTCAACTGATTTTAGATACATTTAACATTTTAATGAAGTTAAGGTAGTTATCAGAGATACCTCTTTAAAAGCCTATTATTATCTCTCAAGTTGGAAAGAAAGTGAAGCATGGAAATGTGACAAAACACAACACTCCTTTTTCCAAGTGGTTGTCTCACAGAAGGACTACACTTCTACTAAGAGAAATGTCCAACTAATAATTTTCTGTCTTTCTGATGTGGTCAATGGCATTAACTATGTCATTAGAAGACACTGTATCATTTTCCAAATAATTGGACAAAATTACATAAGAAGACATTTGGAGTACATCCATCCCTTGCTTTATTTTTAAAGGTTAAAACAGGCACTACTCTTTAGAGAATTATGTAATATTTCACTTTTCTACATTGCTCTTCAAACTACTGCAAAATTTTACAGAATCATTGAATTCTATTGAAAGTATCTTTGCACAAATTCCTATATTTTGACATTCTATTGTTGTATAATAGAACTTCCAGTAGATTATTCATGTCTTAACCCTACAGGAATCCACGTTTACAGAAGTTCAGTGCATACCAGAAACAATGACTACTGTGCTGAGCCTGTCAAACTTCTCCTATACTAACTAGAGTTTTTAAAATCACATTTGAAGTATATGAGATCTAGGCCCTCACATTTGTGATGTTCTGAAATGCAGGCTCAGAAGCCTGAAAGGTATTCTGAGACTCCAGATGAACACTGTAGTTAACAACTGAAGTTACTGTGAAAGATACATAACATTCAAGGGCTGCTGAAAGGCAGAAATATAATTTATGTGAATTAGAACTACTATAAAAGAAATTGTTCCATGCCTCATGTATTAAGTGCTTTTCTTAGATCTTATCTTGCCTTTAATTCAGCAACATGTATAAACAGGTAAAAAAACCCCAAACAATCCCCCAAACAAAACTGTAACTTGTCAAAGACTGAAGATTTTTTTTATTGTGCTTCAAACCCTGTGGTTCAGGTGAACAGCTCTAGAAAACTAACAAACTTGCTAGAAGAAAAACAGAACTCACTGAAACTAGAACCATTCTCAAAGATAAGAGTAGGTGGGGAATTTTACAGGAATTAATTAAAAAAAGCTGGAGGAAGAGGCCATGAATAAAAGCAAAGACATCATCAGACTTTACATCAAGCTTAAAAGCACTGTCAGTTTGTAGTGTTTCACTGCTTTCTTGTCTGTTTCCTCATGTTACATCAGCTCCTTAGATCCCAGGTAAATGCTGCTGACGCCTTGCTCAGCATTCTCTAAGAGTTTATAAACGTTCAAAGCCTGGGAAAGTAAGAGAAGAGCAGAAAGCAGCAGTATCTGCTCAAACTCACACTGATAACTAGAAATTTGTGGGATATTATCGGTATTATTTAACAGTAGTGCTTGATGGTTTTGTAGTATTTAATCTCAGATCTGGAGAAGGAAGTAGACTGAAAAAGAATATAATTATTTTGACCCATAAAGGTTCTAACAGGACAAGATATTTCTGCCTCCGGTTTTTTCCTCTCTCTCTAATGACATTGAGTGCCTTAAAAGTTTAATCCTGTTCAGACAGTTTGACATTGGTTCTACATTTAGGTGGAAAGAGATCGTGTTGGGAATACTGCATCCCTGCTAATTTAGAAGTAGTCAAGAAATATCTACAGAGGACTTTCAAAGTCACTGAGTAAATGCAAAAAACACTCAAATATCCTGCTTTTTAGGGCACATCAAAGGCTTATTTCATCACTGCCAGAATAAGCATCCCCACTTGCAGATTGTATATGATAAACAAAGGAATCAATCTGCTGTGCCTACCCTTTTGGTAAAACAGGAATTAGAGCCTTCCAAGTCCTTAAAAACTCTTATAAAAAAAAGAAGTTGTCAGTCTTCAGCCATGGGGTATATAAAACATCACCATTTCACAATAATACCTTGTCACAAATGCCAGCACCACACTGGAACTGCTGTGCCAGGAACATACCTTGGTGCCAAAGGTGGTTGAGCAACTGCTATCCTACTGCTATTATTATTATCATTATTATTGTTGCTGTTGTTGTTATTATTTAATATTAGTCTCTGAGATAACAGTGCTAACAACACACACTAACATGAACAGTACCAGCAAACAACTATCAAAGCTAGCATGCCTGCAACCACTCTAAAAGAGAAGCGTCTTGAAAAGCCATTTTCTGTCCCAATAAATTATACTAACATCGATCAAAAAACATGAGGTCTCACACTTCACAGTAGTAGTGTATTATCCAGATTTATGTAACACAATCCCCCCACCAGCACCTCCATTTACCATAACTATGACAGATAAATCTGTCATACAAATATCAGACCTAAAGACCTTTTCAGGCACCACAAATTTCTTTGGTTGTGGGAATCATTTAAATATAGTAGCCAGTATAAGCTGTGCTTCTCCTACAGGTCTCTGCTTAGAGAATTAATTCCTAGGGCAGTAAGAGTGCTCTGCTAGAACAGACACTACCTGCAGTGGGCTCCTATTAACTAACCAGACCATACTAGAAAAATTTAATTTGATGAACAACGCCTCTTCCCTAGGCCCCATAAAAAGTGCATAAACTGAGAAAAATCATTTCCCCAATTTAACCACAACTTCAGTAGAAGTTGTTCTGATAAAAGCTGCATAAATTGGAAACTGTATTTTCTCACACTGACAAATGCAGATATCACAGGAAAAATTTATGGTCTAAACCTATCCAAAATGTTATTCATACACACAGCTGATGTCCTTCTGAAGCAAGAGATCCATCCCATCCAAACTGCATGAATAACTCTCTCCTCTAGCAGAAGCTGGATGTGCCAAGCTTGCTCATTCAGAAAAAATTATTTTATTATGTTGGCAAAACAACTCTTTGTATCTTGATAAAGATGCAACTGATTTCCTTTTACAGAATTTGCAGATACATTTATACCCTTTAATTGGATGATTGTATTTGTTATGCCTGCCTTTGCATTTTCTTTACATTTGGCATTTTTACCTCAAATTCACTTTTTTTCATCGATGTCACTGACAAGTAATACACCACTGATTTCATGCCTCACAAATTTTCCAGCTGCCCTCAAATATTAGTCCAAACCTCATTACTCAGGGAAGTTTTGTAGTTTTAACTATTTCTGTATGGTAAAACAGTACATCTGCTACTGCAGCTGAAAAAGGCAATAGAGACTTCTTAAAACTGAAAAAAAGAAAAGAAAAAAGAAAAAGAGATCCTCAAACCATTCCAGAGGTACTTTATAACAACTTAATGGTAAAAATGCATCCAGTATAAGGCTTAAAGGGAGGGGTTAACAACACCACAGATTTCACATATGCATGAAAACGAGACCCATAAGTACTGAATCAGTGTAAATCTAAATCGGGGAATTAGGACAAACCTGCCACAAACAAGTATTCATACTTCAAAATTAACATTTGAGCAACATTTATTCTAAACTGGCCCTTGTAAAGCTACTGAAGTGTTGCATTCAGCTGCCTCCACAAAAGGAATTGTGAGCTCAGAACATTGCCACATACACAGACCAGCCCTAAAAGTACTGGCCTTGCGTATACCCTGCTGAGGTGTCACTGCAGGAAGTAAAGCTGGATGCTTCCTCAACTTAAGAAGTGTTGGAATTCCCAGCCCAAGCTACCAGTCAGAGATAATGACAAGTCAGTAATAGATATGAAACCCTTGAGAAATATGAATAAATAAGCCTGCTTGATATAAATGCCCGCACTAGCATAACTAATTTAGGGAGAGATCTCTTTCCTAAGGCAACTTGATGACACTGGTAAGAACACCCTTGGTACATCCAACTGCATCTATATATAAATGGGCTACATTGTATAACCTTACTCTCTGTTCTACATTGGATTAGATAGGTCAGGATCATCAAATTCATACCAGGAAAATTTACCACTTTAAATCAAAGAACTGGTACAAGCAGATACAGATTTAAGCACCTACTGCTCATCCTTCACCATGTAGAAGGCTTGAGAGTCTGCTGTGGTACAAAGAATTCAAGAGATAGGAAAATTTTCCTCAAAATCTCTGAAGCATTTGGTCGTTGGAAAAAAACCCAAAAATGCCTCATAGTTGCTCATTTAAGGTGATTTCAGATCAAATTTCCTTAGGACCCAAGTAATCTGACAAGTATTTTAACTTTCTCATCTCCCAATTTATATCCAAAATAGCTATGCTACTATTTTCCCCTGTTAAGCCATTTCTCAGCAAAATTCTGCATCTCGTCCTTAGTTAATACATGCAGGTATGAAATAACTGTGTCTCAGTATTACTAGTAATTTGCCAAATACCTCTTCTAGGTGCAAAGTTTCTTTCCAAAATTCTGGTACCCAAACCAGTATGTTTTTAACAAGACATACCAGTAACCCTGTATTTAATTTCAGCTGCAATGTTCAGAAAAATGCTCATAACCAAGGAAGTGCAACACCTTCATGCATGTTTCTTTCTAAACTGCTAACAAATTCCTTTACTTACGACTCTCGGAATTCAAATTCAGGAAGAGACAAGTTTCTTGCTATGTATAAAACATAGACTTCTCCACAATACAAAGAGGCAGAAGGTTGCTTGTAAAACACATGATATTTGTAAAGCAGATGTCAGTGTTTAGCTTATTAACAAAGAAGATGGTGCTGGAATTGCAAAAGCTACCAAAAGTTGAAGAGCCAGCAAGGGAGCACAGACAGCTGTCAATATCAAAGCTTGACAGAACACGAGGAAACAGGAGAACAACTTCAGCCTAAGGGAGCCTAGTTTGGAATATGGAGCCCAGGAAGCAAAATATAAGAAAATGGAAAAATGATTTAACATAAGACAAATGTCCTAAGGCAAAAAATAAACCAAACTAAGGTTGCTTTAGATAGAAAATCAGTTTAAGAATTAAAAAAATACATAAATTACATTCTAGTTCTCTTTTCCTCTTTTATGTTCCAAGGAGATAATGCAAAGTTCAAAGCAGTCAAAGGTCTTTCAAAGCACTTTACAGCAGTGGTACCATGAAATAATTAAGACACATTTTAAAGAGGCTGCTTCATCTCACACTGCCACATGAACAAGAAACAGAGCAGAAAAGGTTTGGATTTGAGCAGACACTGTAATTTTAAGTACAGAACAAGGTTAGTTATAGAATTCAAATATTTAAGAACATGTGATTTCATTAGAAGAGAACCAAGGATGTCTGATTTCTCATTTATGATTTTTGGGTCCTTACCTGGCCTGTTTGTAGCAGCCATAATGAAAACCTGCTGACGATTCTCCAGACCATCCATCTCGGTGAGCAGCTGGTTAACTACTCGGACACTGGCTCCTGACTTTAAAAGGAGAAATTTGTCAACAAAATTGAGGAAACAGTGGGAATGTGAATATTTCAAAGTAAAAGAAACAAAAGATCTACTAGCTCCCTGCACTGAAATACTACTCAAAGAAAAAGTTTCTGTTTCACACTTTCACTGTAGCTGCATTCTGGATTCCTTCTATCATCCTCTTAGCATGTTTGTATCCCAAATTCATGCTATCTATACACCTGACACACTTTTAACATGTGGCAAACCTCTTCTTTCTAATTAAAACGAAAGTGCTCACTTAAGGAAGTACATGTAAGTATTTATACTAATTGTTCTGACATCTACCTCAAAAAGACAACACAAAATTTCTCAATATTCATTTTTTTGATGGGAAAAAAAGTTCTCAAATATTTAAACCTCTGAAACAAGAGTATCAGATGAGCTACTGAGAGTTAACATTTAACTCCAAAGTAGTGACATATAACCAAATTCAACAGCTTAACCTGAATTTCTCTGGATATTTTTTCTATATAGGTGTACTAAAAAAAGTATTCAGCTTTATAAAACTTGACCAAAATATTTTTCCTCAAAAAAAAAAAGCTGCAACTGAGATTATTTATTTATGGAGATATTTTAAGACAGACTCACTTCACGGTCAGACCTCCGAGGGCACAAAGCATCAACTTCATCAAAAAATATAACACAAGGGGCTGAATTCCTGGCACGTTGGAATACCTGACGTACAGCACGTTCACTTTCACCAACATACTATAAAAACAAAGAAAGACAAATTACATTGAAACAATGTAAGACATGAAGATTTTGCTTGGGTAAAAAAAAATAATCATAGCTTTAAACAGTATATGAGATACTTTGCAAGGGAGAAATGCAACCTACTAACCAGTTTGCTCCTGATAACAGTCTGTTATTTCTGTTTCCCTACTGATCAAGATGTACACAGGAACTAATTATCACTAGTTCACTTTTTACAGTTTGCAGTACATTCAGAGTTTAATAGAATTCCTCCTTTCAGGGGAATAAATGTAACTTGCCATCATTCTGGTGATGAGAACTAACAAATACAGTCTTAATTAAGGACCTTGTTGTTCCACTGTTCACAAACAAGCCCAGTGAGCAATGTGAACACAATGAACATCTGAAGTTCATAGAGTAGTTGCCTGAAGACACGGGCTTGGCAGTAGGGAACTGAAGAGTCAGCCAGCATTTCACTTTGAATGGTGAACTGCAGGGGCAGGGGCTGCAAAACTATAAATGCAAACACTTAATTTTTTCCACACAAACATGTTTTGATTCAATTTATGTGTTAACACAGTCTCTGAATCACAGCCAACCATTTTCGCTGTATTCCACCAGGAAGTAGGGCTCCTAATTACCGTAAGTGCTGTATTTCCTGCCTTTATCAGTACTTGAAGTACACATAAATGTTTGAGAAGAGATTAATCAATCCAGTATATTGATTTTAGCTTCCACATTACTGATAAACAGATAACTGCCATGGTCTTTTGAGATGTGGGCTCAGGTGACTCCAAGAGACTGAAGTTATATCACAGCACTTCTAAGCCCAGTGCTACAAAAATTTGAACTAGAGCACTTTTATCTCTTGACATTTAAAATCTACATGCTACATAAGCAGTGATGCATTTAATTGGTTATTTAGATATCCTACTTCAGTCAAGAAGGCTCCATCTGCCTGGTAATTTAAACCAATAAATATACTTAAACTACACAGATGGCTTTTTCCTTTTCACATGAACAACTTTACTGCTAAAAACTTAAAGCTGAGGTTAAATAAGGCAACTTTAGTTGTACCAGTATCAGTTGTGTGATTACCAGGAATTTTCCTTGCCCCACTTTGGACAAGAATTCCATAAATAACAAAAGCACAGTGATTAGCACATACCATATTTAGCAGCTCAGGACCTTTCACAGATATGAAGTTCAGTCCAGACTCGTTGGCCACAGCCTATCAAAAAGGCAAAGAGAGATGCATATATGTAAAACACACATTTATCATGGCTTCTCTGGTTCTGTCCATGGAGCAATAAACAAATATAAGGGAAGGAACATAATTATCAACTGTTTGTAAAATACAGAAAACAGTACAAAGTATAATTACATGCAATTAAGAGTGGGAGGGGAGCAGGGAATTTAGCAAGGTGTTCTCTCTTTGATAAGGCAGTGTTCCAGATCCACACCCCATCCCCCCTCATATCAGTTGAAGAATTCTCAATAATTACTGGGAATTAAGGAGATATGAAACTACATAAGAGCATCTGAAGACAAAGGTGAGTGACAACCTGAAACTTGAACAATTATCTACATTCACACGGAGAGCCTGTAAGAACGGAAATGCTCATGAAGGAAATCAAAAGTATTTTCAGTAAGGTAAATACAACAATTACATAAATATAATAGAGTGTAGAGTACTTCCAAATATATAATTTAGTTACAGCGAAATATTCCATAGAAGAGGTTATTCAATAGAGTTTCTTCTCATCCTTGCTTCTCTCTTCTCAACCAATTTATTCCTTCAAGTTTTGCAGTAATTCACTCTCAATTCAAGCAAAATTGTAACTTAATGACAAGAAAATCAAATAACTTTAGCACAGAGGCCTAAATTTAACTTTCTCATGAGAATTGGTGCAAAAGTCCAACTTCTGGCACCACCGTGCAGACTCAGTCACTCCTACAAAACCATCCACTTCAAGAAGATTCTCCAGTATTTTTAACTATGTCTAGAAAATATCTTACCTTAGCTAACAGTGTTTTGCCACATCCTGGAGGCCCTGCCAGCAGGACACCAGCTGGAGTAGTCAGGCCCAGAGCTTTAAACTGCTCTGGGTTTCGCACAGGCGCCTAAAAAGAAATTATCATAGTTACTTGTGACATAAAGCTAACATGAAACTTTTAATTTCAGGCACAGTTGAATAAAAAAAATCATTCATAAGCAAGTTCTTTATTCCAATTCTTTATAGGCTAAAAGAATAAAGAGTTGATCTGCATCTTATTATCTTGCACTGGTAAGTACCCTAAAATGGGAGAAGTATCGTTACTGAGAGGCAAAGATTTTATTTACCCAAGTTCTAATCTTAAGGTATTAGTGTTAAGAAACCCTCTGACTGGCAGCAAAACTGCTAAGCTTCCAGCTAAGCAGTCTCCAATTCTTTGTTTGGCACTTGCATAACCAAGGTTGGTGGTACAACACTTTTAGACTACTTAAAGATTGAGCAACACAAGCACACTGTAAGCATAAATACGGAAAGCAAAATGTTAAATACATGCCCTTGTAACAAATTTTAAAGCAAATTACAGAAGCCTAACTCTTTTAAATAAAGATGTTGCAAAATTTCTAGTTTGTAGCATGTTAGAACTTATGAGCAGAACATATGCCTGAAATAAATATTAAAAACAAACACAGTTTTATTTCCTAAATAAGGGGAAGTGCAAAAAATCTTTGAAAGTAAGGTTAAGACATACCAATATTGCCATAGTCAGCTCCTCCCGAACATCCTCCAGGGCTCCAATATCTGCCCATGTCACATCAGGGATTGTGACAAAGCCTTCTCTCTTGGCAGAGGGCTGCACTGATGACAGTGCAACAATAAAATCATTCATCTCAATGCACAGCTTCTGCAGCTGCTCCTCAGGCAAGGGGTCTTGCTTCTTCAGCAAATCCAGAAGTCTCTGCAATTCATCCTTAGGGTACATGGAAAGGAAAACAAAAAGATTGTGCACTAGACTGGACTTAAAGAACCATTTAAAGAGCTTTTTCAAAGCAATACTTCAACTATCAACCACGGTAATAGCGATTTACGTATTTTATGTGTACTCTACATAATAATGATAAAAACATTCCAGGAAAGCTCTATGTACATTTAGCACATGTGAAAGCACTGAGCTGAGGCTAAAATCTTGATTTAGATATACAGAAACTGAGTTAGCATGTGTATTGTCTTCCAATTCTTCCTACTGCTCCTCCCACACCGATTAGGAGAAAGTTATTTCCATGCTGAAATTTCCAAACTATGTATTATTTATATGTATTAATTCTGTTTTTAACAAGAAACCGCTTTCAAAAGGAAGTGAAAAACTCTGCTGAACAGCACAATTTCAACAATTTGCAGAATATTCAGTTACAAGTAAACCTTTAAAACTCTTAACACACTTCTAGAATATACACTTTTATTTAACACAGTCTGATTTCAAGTCATCATCTCATTTCTTCAGCCTGATTAGACCTGGTTTTGTAATCAAGCCCTGATAAAGTTTGGGCAAACAGAATAGAGAAGCAGGGTAATGCTTTTCTACACTGTACCACGTTGCAGACCACAGTGCCCCAAGGAGGGAAGTTCCAGTTTCCCCAGTCAGGTCCTTACTGGGGAAACTACCCTAGAAAATACTTAATCCAAGAACTTTATACCTTCACAACATAAATACATAAATACTGTTCTAATACAGAGAGGCAGTATCAAAGCAAACTGGTACTGCACCATGAGTAAAACTATATCAGGATTTTCATTATAAGATAGAGGGAGGGAAAAAAAAAAAGGTAAAAATTCTGTTAAGTTTCAACATTTTTCCTACAGCCATACACAAGAAAAGTATCACTTCCTATCAGTTTCGACCAGGATAGGTCTACAACTGACCAAAAAGAAACAGAAGTCTTTATAGTGCCTGATATGCCTATTAAGCCCTCCCTCCTCTTCTTAACAGAACCATTAAGAGAAACTCTGAAATAGCCAAGACCACTGGGTTTGTTTACTTGAATTGTGTGAATGATTTTTAAAGGTTTTGTATGTTTATTTTTCCATTATAAACATAATAAAAGGGTTTTAATGACAATACCCTGTATTAGACTATGTCAACCTCCTGCCAGCTATCAAAATATGGCTTTGTTAGGATTAGACTTCCTCATTCTCAATGACCCCTTTGATGATGGTGATGTTGATAAAGCTGCAACTACCTGCCCTTCCCCACTTTCTTTTGGCTGCATCAGGCCCCAGGAAACACTGGGAGGTTTGCAGTATGGTTATGTTACAGTAATACAAAGGTTTACTACAGCTTTTTACACTGGTTTTTGCAATCACAGTAACAGTTTTCTTTGTCAGTCCCTCTAAAAACAGAATCTAAGTACAATGTGGATTTAAGCCTACTTTTTTTTACTTCTCCAGGCAAATCTTTAGGAAGCCTGCACATTATAAAGACACGTACAGACTCCACATTTTGAGAAATAGGCCCAAGGTTTTCTATATAAAGTTGTTGTGCTTCACTAACCACATCATGTTACTTGGGCCACAGAATAATTCTGGCACTAGAAATGCTATTTTCTGCAACAGAGTTCCAGGTGTCCTGCACATTAACAGCTCATCTCTTCCTCAAACTTGCTACAGGTACTAGATACAAATTTGATTTACCTCAAGTAATCACACAGCTGGAGGAAAAACTCGGACTGCTTAAATACTTACTCTAACTTTACCAGGTCAGGGCAGAACTCCAGGCATCATAATAGAAATTTCACTGAGGGCACAGCAAGTAGCTTGTGCAGAAAACTCAATGCAAGTCTAATATTTTTAAAATTCTGTTAACAGTTGACATGCTTTTGAAGAGAGATACAGCTGCCCTTTTAGCCTCTGCTCTGCTAGAAAACAAAACAACACAGCACAAACAACAACAGTTTTTCCAGTGGAAAAACCACACCTTGTATAAAACGTGAACGTGACTTTTAGGACTGGGTTTTGGGAGCCACTTATTCAGACCCATTACATGGGTCATTAAGAGTTAAGCTCCTGTCTTAGTCGCTGACATCTCTAAAACTAAATTTAATATTACATTGGCCATAGATGTTTGAGAATTCATGAGCAATGACTTTTATAACTACAAAATGGCTCAACCCTTAAGACGTTAGAAATACATGCTTCAAGGAATAAATACCTTAGGAGGAAGTTCTAGTTGTTTGGTGCCCTCTTCCACCAGGATGTCTGCTCCTGTTCCCATGCTTTCTTCAGCTGTGTTTCCTCCAGTCTGTGCATGATTCCTTCTCTGTTCCTCAGATTTTATCAGGACCCTGTTCACTGTGCACATCGCTGCCTCTCGACACAGTGCCATCAGATCGGCTCCCACATAACCCGGAGTCAGCCGTGCCAAATGACGGAATTCAAAGGACTCGGGGAGCTTAAGTTTTCGACACAAAGTCTGAAGAATTCTAATTGAGTAGGGGGAATAAAAAAAGAAAAGATGAAGCTGTAGCTTTGTTTTTTTAGTATGTATGAAAACAAACAGCATGGATTTAAGGACTCTTTCAGTCCACCTGAACTGAAAAAGTACAGGGGGAAGTTTTCACTCAACTATGAAGTCCACTGAAATCCACAGAAATGTGCTATATATTTCCTTTTACTTCTTAAAAACTAACAGCATCAACCAGGCAATGCCAATCAGTGGGTAAAAGCCAGTTTTGGTGAATCTAAGTATTATAGATTCTTTAAACTTTAGTTTATGATTCCAAATCGACAGACGAAGTCTCGGAGTGTACCACAGAGATGCACACAAGTTATCTATTAAGATATTTAACTTTGTGTTCCTAACTACATTAGTCTGCATAGTCTGTCCAATCCCACTTTTAGTTATGTATTGAAGAACACTCACGACAAACTATTCTGCAAGGAGCAAATGAAATCAGACTGTGTGGCGCCCTATCTTCTGACCTTAAGTATCTTTCCTTGCCCATTGTCAATGGAATTTGTCAGCAGGTATTTCCTACACCCCCAGTAAAACTTCCAATAGTTTTACTGTGCACACAGCTTATGTGTGCAACTCATGTGTTACCTCATCCTCCCTCAAAAGCTAAAGTTACACCTACTTATGTAGTTCCCTCACTAATACAAAACAGCTTTATGTAACTGACAGTGAAGTGCTAAGCTTTGCACTTCTTTTTTTTTTTTTAATGGGAGCTTTTTCACTCTGTATCAAAGCTGAAGCTTTAAAAGTCTCCTTTAAGGTCCATCAAGACTTCTGGCTGCTCTTCCAAGGCAAGGACAACTGAAAACTAAAAAAAAAAGGCAAAAGCCAATAACACTGCACAGAAACTGGCAGAACAACTCTGAAGAAAGGGATCAAATCAACTTGTTTAAAACGAGAAAACATCACTTCATTGGGAAAATATTTTAGAGGCAGCACAAACAAAGAAGTGAAGATCAGTAACATACTTTCTAGTTCCAATGAAACTAGTTTAAATTATTTCCAGATCAAGTAGTGAAACTACAGAAAAGTTATGAAAGAAACAAGTGATTAAGCTATTAAAAACTCTGAAATTATAATATCTTTCATCTCTTTGCCTCCCCCACTCATAAGAGCCATCCTCTCTCCTTTAAAGTTTTTTTAGCGATATTAGTGTGGTTCTCGAGAATTTTTCAACCTGTCTGACAGCAGCTGTAGCCAATAAACTGAGTCAAAGTGCAAAAAGTTAAGAACTATAAATGGCTCATTCTGAATTTGTGTCCTACAGATATTATTTTCCTTCACGGGCTTCATACATGTATAAGGAAACACTGCAAGTAAAGTAAGATCTCCAGATCCTCACCCTAATCCACCCTGCTAAGGCTGTGGAACCTCAACTAAGCAGTTCAAAGTCTGCCTTCAGCAAGACTCATTTATCTGTCAGTACACCATAAGGATTTCTGTTTCTTTATGACTCTTTCATTTTAAAATAAAGGAACAACACCGTCCCCACAGTCCCTGTCAAAACAAAACAGAAAAGCAGGGTGGGAGGGAATAATTTAAAAAGAAAACAAAATCAACAGTAAGCCTACACCTCCAGGAACACAAATACAAACAATTGTACAAAACAACAATATGAAAGGAATATGACTACTCTCCATCTGTGAACAATCTCTACACACTACAATGACTTTGCCATTCACAACTCCTGTCCTTCAAAACAGTGCTATTTCTGGAAATATCAATTTTAACATGATCCTAAGAACTACCACAGAATCAGAACTCTCATCAGTTAACTCTTTAGTTCTGCCTCTAACCATCTGCATGTTTTCCCACAACGAAGAGGAACATAATTCCTACAGGGCTGTAGTCCTGGAGGAAGGGAGGAAAAAAACTCCAGACAAAACCCGACTTAGAAATATGATTACTTGAGGTTGAAGAAACTTATCCTTTAACCTTCCTTTCCTTTCTATAACAAGATAAGCCACAGCTGTTTTCAAACTTCGTTTCCTGTGTTTTCTGCTGTTGTGGAAATGAGTAGCAGTTCCTTTTTAATTAAGAAAGCAAAACCAGATTTATTACTTTTAACCTAGTCTGACAGTCACAGCTCTTTGGAGAAAAAAGGGCCAGTTACACAACAGAGGATGTAGCTCAGCTTAATGCCTGGACTGGTGTATTTCCACGAGAACTGGAATGAAGATTCTAGGCTTGTTGCTTAAGGTATGTGCTTGAGAGGACTAACAAATGAGCTATACTTATGTTCCTAATTTAATGGTTACACAGGGAACACCAAAGACAGAATGTTAACTTCCTGAAAAGGAGAAAATATACATTTGACTCCATCATCTATACTCTTAAGGCACTTGAAAACCCATTAACATAATGCTAAAAGTAGATTTGCGCACAAGAAAGGAAACCACTCCAAACGCAGACATAGCTACCAAGACAAAGAGCAGATGCACACAATCTCTTCTACACGTTTTAGTGTGTGTTGATCCACAGGTGTGTACAGGCACGAATAGGACTAAACACAATAAAGTACTTCTCTTTAATTTGTATGTTAACTTACACATTACTTTCTTAATTACTAACTAATCATAAACAAGCTTAAAGTTCCTAACACATACTTTTCTCTTGCCCCTTCATCTGGGATCCCTAAACAAATTTCTCGATCGAATCTCCCAGCTCTCCTCAGCGCAGGGTCCAGTGAGTCAGGTCTGTTTGTTGCTCCGATAACAAGGACCTGGGTAGTGGCAGCCACATTATTCAAGTCTAAAGGAAGGAAGGAAGGAAGGAAGGAAGGAAGTTAATACTCATACTCACTGTCCCAACTTTGTTCCAGTATCTGTGGGACTCTGTTTCTGCAGCACACGATAACACTCAGCACAGATAAAGTAACCAACAGTCAGTCAGTGCTGTTTATCTTTATAACTACTACCTAGAACTTGCATGTTGAACAATCAAGCAAAAATAAGCATTTCAAATAAAATTCAACAGATATTTCCATTATTTCTGCTTATGCAACAGACAGCCTTATATAATGCTAGACAGACCACAGTGAAAATAATATCAAATTTATAAGAATCTTCCCACTGCTCCCCACAGTGCCAAAACATGAAAAATTACTACCACTAGCTCCTCTAAAGTAACAACACGTCACTACTGAAGTAAAGCAGACAGTGAGCCTGATAATCAGAAATTTGAGGTTAGCACAGATGTTCCTGAAACTGACCGTCCATACAAGTCAGGAACTGAGCAACAATCCTGCGCTCCATGTCCTTGGATGCAACTTCTCTTTTTGGGGTGATTGCATCAATCTCGTCAATGAAAAGGACACACGGTGCACTGGACTAGGAACAAAAAATATTAATAATTACAAAATTACACTGGCAGGGTGTATTACAAGAAAGAAATTTTTCCTATTTTCTGATCTATAATTATTATTGTAAATCCGCTGCGCAATCAACTGCATCTGGAACAATTCTATTGTTCTTTCTGACTATCCGGAAAGTCACCAGACTATGAAACTGCGCTGAGCTGAGCCTATGGAATAATTAAGGTGTGAGATTCAAAATGTCTCTACGCACTGTTTAAAATTTAAATATACCTCTATGTTGCTTTATGTTCCCCACAAATACTCCATTGTGACTGCCTGCTTAAGTCCATAAATGAAAACCACACAAGAAAGGTCTGGTTTGGGTTTCTGTTTGTTTTGTTAATGACATTAGAGCTGTGGAATTCCAAGAGCTAATGTTACTGACACACATAATGAAACAAAAGGAGCAGTAGGTGGTCGTGTAACTTCAAGACTACTACAGAGCCTGACCGAGTTCAAAAAGTAAAAATGAGCAGTAAGAAACTCCTACAAGTGTTCTAAAATTCCACATACTTCATAAAAAGGCAACACTAATTTGGAATAATATTTTGTGTAACTAATAGAATGGTGTTTAACTGACAAAAGATTATTAATATTCACAAAAAGCACTAGTAGTGCAAAGGAATACTTAAGGAAAATACTGGAATCATCTTCCAAAGGAGTCCCTTATAAAAAAAACGGGTTGCACACCCCATGCACTGGGTGTTATCAGGCACCAGCTGCGCCATCTACTGGTCACTCCCTTTCCCACTGTCTGACAGAGGGGAAAAAGCCATCAAGATTCCACAGGACCTGCATAATGTGGAATCGTGTCTTTATCCCTGCACAAAAATTGGTACAAAAACTGAGTGAAAAAGTTAGATTTTTTTTAAGCTTATTTTATACAATAGATGTGATTTCTGAAACAATAACCTCCCCTCAATCACTTGACATATAAAAGATATGTAATTTCTAAAAACGCTTTCCCATAAACTATTGATTCTAAACAACATCTTAATAAGGCTCTCTAAAAATGAAAGTGCTGTATGAACTGGAAACATAGTAAATGAACAGCTTCACAAGCAATCTTTTTGCCCTGTTTAGCATTCTTTTTTACAGGAAAATACTTTAAATACCCACATGAAGCCATGAGGGAAAGCAGAAAAATGGAATAAAGTTGGAAAACGAGAACATTCTCAGAGGTCAGGAACAGAAAACTGTCTTCACGAAGTAAAACATTAGCCACATACTAAAAAATATGAAAAATCTGCATTTGTTTAAATTAAAATTATCTTAACCTTTCTTGTTTTCTTTGCTTCTTACTATGTCCAGAAGTCTCACCAAAGCAAGACTTCAACTGTAACTTGTCTCCTGCTCTTATCACATTTGTTTCAAATTTTCTACTTTATACTTAGACCTCCAAAGCCTAAAGTGTCTCACATTCACTCAAACTCCATGCCACACAAAACTAGCAAAAAACCTTGTAACAAAAAAGCACAATCAACTGCTCTTATTTTGGTTTTTTATATATCAAACCAAGCAGCTCCAAATATGTAAATAATTTCTGTTGCTCTCTTTACATTGCTATGATGAACTATCTTTTGTCAAGGCTTCAGAATAGTAAGCTTTGTGCCCTATGACATCATGACAGTACAATGGAATTCTGGTCACAGGAGGGGAGACAAGTCATGTGTGCAGCAGTGTAAGGATTCACTCACTAATATTCACCCAAATTCAAACCACAGCAACAAAGTACAAATCTTTACAAAGAAGAAGATAAACAATTCACAGTGTAATTTCCAATAGGTGTCTCACCACAGCCTGCTCAAACAATTCTCTCAGTTTCTGTTCAGATTCCCCTGACACTCCAGACACAATCTCTGTCGCAGCCACTTTCAACATTGGGAGCTCGAGTTCCTGGAAGAGACAAGGAACATTGTATGATATATCCAGAGGTTAGAAATGTTGGCTGTCCTTGGAGATAAATATTTTCCAATACGACATCTTTTACACCTACAAACTATGCAATCAAGACTGAAACCTAAAGAGCTTTTAAAAAAGATAAGTAGCATCGTCCAACTTAAAATGGGTCTGAGCCATTTGTCCAAGTGAATGGAAATGGATATTAAAAAAACCACTTTCCCTAACTCAGTTAGAGAATGACTGCACTGTCAAATAGCTCCTCACCTTGGTTCCCAAGCCAGTCCCTCACAATGCATATATTTCAGTCCATGCTTGGGCTCCTTTGTTGAAAAAAACTGTTTATTTCTATGCATAACAGTGTAAGATAAGCCCCACCAGGTTTGGTTCCCTTAATCCTGCTCCAGAAACATGTGAGCAGGACTGTACAATAAGGCACTTGTAAAACACACCCCCAATGTTTTCTGCTATTAAAAATAAATAAATACAACGGTGACTTTGATAGACTGTAGCACAGTAGTGCTACAGGTAATGCAGCCTCACCACACACCGAACTATCCACACCAATGGTGTCATATGCTCTGAAAATGTCAGTTTGACACAGGCAAGGCAACATTCAGTTTGGAAATTCAGGATGGTTGGTTAATGGATGCCACCCAATAAAATCAATGTAAGGCCTCATAAAAGATGGTAAGGTCGAGTCTAGACTTAAAATGAAACACTAAGGTAAATTTAACCAAAAGTACCTTCCATTTATACCCTTCTCAACACCTGTGCCTACACTGTTGTCCTGAGAAGGCCTCAGAACAATTTCAAATTGGCACTATGTCTCTTCTTTATATATGAGGTTCTATCAAGTACAGATTCAGATGGAACTCAAACAAAGTGAGGATTAATATATTTCAGACTATCACAGGAAGGATAAAGAAGTGGAATGATCTAGCCTACCATGAAGGAGGACTATTTTCTTTCTCTCTAAATATAATTCAGGCAAAGAAGAAACTGTAAATTTAAAGCTATCTCACCCCAGCAATTGCCTGTGCAAGTAACGTTTTTCCACATCCTGGTGGCCCATGTAAAAGAAAACCGCGAGGTGGGACCACACCTAAGTGGTTATAGACTTCGGGATGACGGATGTGAATGAGCATCTTGCATATTTCCTGTTAAGAACAAGAAAAACCTTCATTTAAATTACAGAAATTAGTATTACAGATTGCTGCTATTATAGACAGGGCAAAGTAAAGCAAGTTCTGTTTATTAATCTGATTTCAGAGATTGCTTAGAGAAAGGTTAATCCAAGGAAAATAAACAACCTTCTTGTTGTTGGTATAAGCAGCTCCTCTCAGTGCCATGCAGATGAATTCTGCAAGATTCCTTCTTCGTCATTTTTCACGTGACATTTCTTTCAGTGCATCCTGTAGCCCACAAATAAAATTTTAACTAACCTTTAAAGTTTCATCGTTGCCTCCTACATCCTCAAATGTCACTGAAGGGCGGTAAAGCTCTGGTCCCTTACTTCTCACTGTTAAGGAGGAAGTCACACAAATTTAGACATAGTATAACAGTAGTTGCTAACACCAGACAGAAAGGTACTCAGCCTTAGCTAAGTTAGCCAAGTTAGTCTTAACTAATTGTTAATTAGCTAAGCACATGGAGTAGTATTATTTTTTAGTAGTAGGCACAGGACTGAAATTTTTTTTTAGTATAACATTAAGGCTAAATTTTTTAAAAAATGCTTGAGATCACTTCTCTGCACCTCAAAAAACACTGCTCTGATAACAGATTCCATGGTCAAATACCATCTCTGTTTTGAGTAACACACCAAAAATAACTTCTCACCTTTCTTAAGTAACATGGATTCAATTTCTCCATCTACATCTGGAAATTCTTCCTTTTTTCTTTTTGCTCTCTTGCCCTTTGTCTTCTTTCTTTCACTCTCCAAGAGAGAATATTCTGCTGATTTCTAGGCCATAAAACCAGAATTACATACCTAACTTTTTAAATCAATGAACCTCTGCAAATACTTAAAAGAAGAAAATGTGTGTCTATGATGCTTAACTTACACATATTATATAAATAAAGACAAGCAAGGCAGGAATGTAACCCCTTTTGTAGAAAATCCTTTTTGTACTTAGGATTTTTCCCTTTTGTAAAATGGGATGAATAAAACTAGACAAATGTTTTTACTCCATTGGAAACAATTTTTATTACTAGTAAGTCACAAATGGTTATACGAAAATATTATTCAGTGCTCACATAAGTTAACTGCACGAAAGGACCATTACAGGATAAAAGAAATAAAAAGTTCAATGATGAAAGCTGGGGAGTTTTTGTTGGCCTTTTTTTTTTAAGAATACAGTATTGCAAATATTTTACAATTTGAAGATCTCTCTTCTATTCATTTTCTCTAGATGAGAGGATGCAGTACTACTAGGATAAAGGAATGATTTATCAAATCTGCCTATTCAGTAAGCATTTTGTGTAATTAGAAAGGCAGATGTAAATGTAGGTCTTCCTTCACATAAAAAACAGGCTGCTGAAACATCTAGTCAGCCAAGCAATACAAATGTTAACTCACATACACAAATGGAAAGCTTTCAGCAGCTAAACAAAATTGTTTTTTTTCAAAATAAAAAAATAACTGGGGTGAAGGAGGGGATCACAAACTGAGTAGTATGTCTAAATGGGGAGTAGAATCTATTTTTAACTGCTTTATAAATCAATGCAATTTCCTTTCATCTTCCATAACTTTGTCCATTCAAATAAATTCCACTTTCCCCAGGCTCACAAAGACTTTAACACATGCTGTGGCTACAGCAAGCCTCATGCCAGATAGGCTGGAATAAGTAACAGATACTTATTCCTTTCCACTGGTATTTATCTCAGTGTAGGCACTAAACTGGGCCTCCCTAATACTGAACACTCCATGTTCCTCAAAAAATGTGGAGGAAATTCATAATCTGGTGTCTTTTTTACCTCCCAAACAAACATGCTTGAAATGGGCCAGAAGGTTAGAAAAATCACTTCTGACATGGCAGAACAATGGGCTAAGACACTCCTTCTTCAGAACCCAAGCTAAAAACAAGTACTCTACTAGGCTTAAGCCAATCTTTCTTTTCAGTTTAACATGTTCACTATCTTTAAACACAGCATGCATGTTTGTAAAAAAAAATAATATATTTCAAAAATCCAAAGAGAAAGACTGTCTTTTTGGTCTTAGAATCACCCTTCAGAAGCCTGTCAAGTTACACAGGAAACACAGAATGGTTTGAGTTGGAAGGGACCTTACAGATCAATTATATTCATACTTCTAGTTTAATCATCTTGGGTTTGTAAAACACAGTACCTCAGAAATCAGTTTCTTTTCATCTCCTTCTCCATCCTCAGAAAGGTCAATGAAAAAGTCTTTTCCAGATGGAGTTTTATCAATGAACCAGCCACCATCAGAGATCCGTGTTTCACTTCTTGCTCCTGGTGACACGGTGCTTGTTTGAGGTGCAGTTCGCGCAGGAGGAGGGGTTTCCACTGGGTCAGTTTTTGGAGTGGTTGGAACAGAATCAGGATTTCCTTTCTTATATAAGCTCAGCAGGGAACTGTTCATGTGATTTGTAGACTGCAGATTCACACATTTGAAAAGAAAATATATGGGACAAATTATAACTTGGATTATTTATAGTAAGAAGCCAACAAAAACTACTTCATAAATATAATTTAGCATTATCCCCATTGGAAAAAGAGGCATGTATCTCCCAACCCACTCCTCTGCAAATCAAATGACTGCATATAAAAAACTGTGCTCCTTGAAGGGGCAGCAGCCTTTGCAATTCACCCTGAAATGATCCTGTTAATTGGCAGGCACCTCTTTTCGTAGTAGCGGGGTATGTCAGTTCCTTTAATCACTTCATTCATCTGATAAGTCTTTCAGGCCCCCACTGTGCCTTCCTCAAAAGTGATTCCCCACCACAGGTTCTTCCTATTCCTTCAGAATTCAGTCTCCTTTCAGCTCTATAGATTCTCAGTTGGAATTGTCAACTCTGACTATACCTCCTCTCTTATCTCCACTTTTAAATTCTCCAAGTGCACTTCCACAACATAGAATCATATATTATGCACATAGAATCATAATAAAATACAACTTACTAGATCTTCTGGATAATCATCATAATCAGAGTCATCTGTGGTACTTCCAGTAGTCCTTTACATGGAAGGAAGACAAAAACTCCATGATTATCAGAGCAGAACTGCAAGCGAGACATCCATAAAATAAAACAAATGCAATTTCAACAATGTGGCTCCCCACAACTATGACAGGTAGCCTAAAGCTGGAGAGAAATTCCTGACTTGCATGTTTCAAATTTTCTACCATTAAGAGTTAAAAAATGCATCCTTTCCAAGTCTGTGACGAGTTGGATCAACGTGTCAGCCTGGCTGAAAGACAGTCCTAAATAAAGATGATGTAGGATTACTCTGACTCAGTTCACCAAGAGAGCGCAGAATCACCAGTGCTGGCACAAGGGAAGTGGTAGCAAATCACTGCTGAACTAGACTAGTCCTTCTGACAACATTGTTCTAATTTCCCACAAGATCCTTAATATCTACCACAAGTTAGAGAAACCAGAACAGTCTATGAGACCATGCACAGGTTTAGGAGTCAGGAAACCTCAATTCCCACTGGTGATTTACTCAGAACAGCCCGTCTTGTAGTCTTGTCTCTGAGATGTAGACAATATCTCTCAATCTCAGGAAAGATTAAGAACAAAACAGAACAAAGGAACTGAATCACAGGAGAACTGAGGCCTTGTGTGGAAAACTATCAAAGATGCCCCAAGGTATCCACTAACTCAGGGCTGTATGTTCCCCATAACACAGAAATCATGATTAACTCTAATATCTGCTTGTCTCTAGGGACAAAAGCGATTCCAATAAATACAGGTAACTTCTGAAGAAGACAAGCCTATGGGATATCAAGGATCTACCTGTAACCTTGAAACTACCAAAATTTAATAATATGAAGGCAGAGAGCTTTAAAGAAATGATAACACTAAAGGCATTATTAATCTACTGGTAAAAAATTCATCTTACTCATTTTTCTCTTGTCTTGCTCTTTTTGCCACATGTTCAGCTTCTAAAACTGCTAAATCCTCACGTTGTTTTTCATTACTGATTATTCCAAACACTGAAAGAAAAAGTTCAAACATTTAAGAAAACAGCCAAAGCATAATCAAAGAATTTGGCATCTTGGACACAACGCTAACAGAACTACCTTTTGCAACTTGTATTCTAAAGGCATTTCTTTTTCTTCGCCCATATTCTGCACTGAAAAAGAAAACCAAAATAAACAGGTTACACCAACTGATTTTTCCCCCAAACATACTATCATTCTCAGTGGAAAAAATACATGGTAAGTTGATACCCAAGCTTCCACACAAGTTCTTATTAAAAACCAACTATGTGAAAATGTGATTATTTTTTTTAAGACTGGAATAGCTCAGTCACTGGGATGAAACCAAACCACTAAACTATGCTGGTCTCTAAGGGGATATTTAGTAAAAATTATCAAGGTCCTCTTTAACTGCAGATACAGAGAAGCAGCAAGGTACAAATGAGCACACTGGATTCTATTTCACAACATTAACAATATTTTAATTTTAATGCAAACATGAACATATGGACACAGGACTATATTGTAGAAAGGACAGTCCAGTAAGGAATAACTGTGTTAATTAATAATGGTCACTATGAGAAATTCTGATTCAAGAGTATCCTTAAATGAAAACAAAAATCATCAGCCTTTTACTTTCACTTACTGATGGTGTGTTTTACTTACTTGCTTTAATACAACACCCAACAGAGGCAAAATGAAACCCCAAGACCTGTAAGTATCCTAAGCAAGGGGGCTCATTTTCTCTAACAAGGTACAAATAAATAGAGCACACAAACATGAGTGAATACACTTCTCCATCTTCATTAATCCCCACCTTGCTCCCCACCCACAAAAGTGTAACAGCCTAAAAATAACTAGGCAAGACTGATTGTCCTGCTGAGCAACTGAGCACAATAGAATGTCTTATTGGGTCCTGCATCTCTCCTCATGCCTGCAATGAAGAGTTATTTTCCCCTCATATTTTAAGCTCACTGGGGTAAAGACCAACATGTTGCCATGCATCTTTAGCTGTTTATTTAAAACAAAAAAAACAACCCACAACTAGATTTTGTAATCCCAGTGCGTTAATAAGATACGTGTTACTAAATATATCTGCAAAGGGAAACACTGGAGGGGAAATGATCTTACTGTTTCAATCAACCTCAACAACTGGCAAGGATGTTAACACAACAAAAATTATTTTTTTTTTATTAAAATACACAAATGTAAAATAACAAAATAATATATTCAATATTTTAAATACAGAATATAAGAATACAAGTCTTGGCTCACCTGTAAGTTTTCTGCAAATCAGATGCTAGAACTCCAATGTCAACATACTGCCCACATTTACTGCTTGCAAGATACTGAAATGAAGAATTTTAAGCAGGGAACAAAATTCTTGTCAATCACTTCACCAGAACAGCTAGACCACATATGCCTATTTCAAACTCTATTGTTCTTAGGAAATCAAAATGAAAATCAGAAACAGCTTTTCACAGCCTTGCAACACACCAGAGAGTATTTCCCAAGGAAATGGGAAATGCTTATTAAATCACAGATAACTAGGTAGCTTTGTTTCCCCAGGAAAGGCAGTATCCTTCCTTTTGGGGTTTTTGGGGCTGGGTCAACTCCAATGTTTTTATTTAGTAAGAAAGATGACTTTGGAGCCCACATACCATCCTATTGTCAATCCTAAAGTTCTTGGTTCCTCTCAGCTAGCCTCCTTTTGGTTTAGATCTCCCACCCTAAAAATCAAACCATCTATATCAATCAGCATGAATACTGTCATAACAAGAACTTTAATCTTTACAAGATGTTTCAAGGAATACTATAGAAAAGTGCATTAACAAAAGTGAATTCTGTCAAGCCTCTTGTTATGATAGCAGTTAATCCAACCCATTTTCAAACCACAATTATGAAAGTGTGAGAAAATGGACAAAATTCCATGTACAACTGTACTCCGTTTACTCTCTTTCCCCACTCTCCAAATCAGGAGACGGAGTTTTTATACTGTAAAGATCAATTCCTTCTTAAGAAGAAGAAAGAAAACAGAGAATCTCCCTAAAAGATATGGTATCACAAATGTCACAGTGAGGAGAATTTCAACACCTCGTTTAAATTAATAACTCTATTTAAAACAATCAAATTGAAGACAGAGTTATCTTTTAAAATTATGTTAAATTTCACGTCACCCAAGGGCAGCTACTGCCCTGCAAGAAACATCAAGCCTACCATAAACCCTACCATAAAGAGGCTTTACCACTTCAGAATAGTCGAGACACAGTCACTGTGATCTTGTAAATTAAACCAAGCAAGTTCCCTCAAGCAGCCACTTGCATTTTAAGGAATTAAAGTGGAGTACCCTAATACAGAGGCTCAAAAAAAGGGTGTTTAATTTGCAAAGTCACCAGAGATTATCATAAGACATAACACAGCACTGTGCCACTTGAAGGAATCACTGTTTTCCCTGCTCTTCACACATGTACTAGGGAAGTAATTTTATTTTCCCCTTTTATTTATCTATTTAATATAATCGCTTTTTACATGTTTCCAAATGTAAAATTTAAAATTTGCCAATATCATGGAATGACAGAATCAAATAGTTTTCCCTGAGATCATCAAGTCCGACCTATGACCGAACACCATCATGTCAAATGGACCATGGCACCAAGCGTCACATCCAGTCTTTCCTTATACACCTCCAGAGACAGTGACTCCACCGCCTCCCTGGGCAGCCCATTCCAATGCCTAATCACCCTTTCTGTGAAAAATTCCTACTAATACCCAAATATGTATATATACACACACACATATATGTACATACATATATGTGCACATCATATATATGCACGTATACCTACATATGTACATATATATACACACACGGTATATTTATACACTACTCATTGCACGCTTGAAGCAGCAGCCACCCTCAGGATCAGAACTACCGAAGAGGACGGAAAGATGTGCGAAAATAAAGCGAAACGACAGAAAATTTAAAAAAGTAAAATAAAATAAAAACCACCAAACAAACAGACCTTTCTAAAGCCTATTTAAAGGCTCTGGGAGGTAAGGCCGGACTTTGGTCCCCTCCAGCCCCTGAGCGGGCCGGATGCTCAAGGCCCCTCAGCGGGCATGGGACACACGAGCCCCCCCCGCCACCAGTACCGTGGCCGTGGCCGTGGGTGCCCGTGCGGGCGGGCGGTACCTGCTTGACGCGCTGCTTGAGCCGCGGGTCGATGGCGCGGCCGGGCCGGCTCCTCATGGCCCCCCGAGGCGGGGACTCCATTTCCCAGCGGGGCCCGCGGCGGGGCCCGCCCGGGCGGGGCGGGTCCTACGGCGGCCGGGAGGGCCCTGGGGGGCGGCGGGCGCGGCGGCGGGATGGAGTCGGTGGTTTTCATCTTCTCGCTGATCGACTGCTGCGCCCTCATCTTCCTCTCCGTCTACTTCGTATCCTGCTCCTCTGGGGGTGGGCAGGGATGGGGCACGAGGGCGGGCCGGGGCCAGCGGGCCGGGGGCGGCGGGGCGGGGGGAGCTGGGCTGGGTCACGGCCGCGTTTCGGGGGCCCGGGGTGCAGCCCCCTGGACCGCGGGATCTGGGGAGCCCGGAGCGCCTGGCTGCGGGAAGGCGCCGCGGGATTCGGTGCCCAAAGCATGTTGGGCTCTTGGAGCGCGGGGCGGGGGGCTGTGGGAGCACAAGGAGCCGTGGGAGCACAGGGAGCGGTGCTGGTGCCGGCCCTCGGGAGCCGCACGGGCCTAAAGAGCGCGGCCGCGCAACAGGGTTCGAATTGCGAGGGTGCCTTGCCCTGTCTTAGGCGTGTGCTCCGGGCTGTGGGGCTCCGAGTTCCTCGACAAACAGGATTTCCATCTTCTTTGTTAGAGACCCGCCCGCAGCCTTTGCTGCCTGGCGTTGTTGCAATGTAGAGGCACAGATTTGACTTCATTTTCTTTACGTTTCTCGATAAAAGCCAACTGGCTTTTACACCTCTTTCAGTCCTAGTGCTGTTTCAGAGTCTACCCGCTTCTAACAGAAACAAATACAGAGGCACTTGCGAAAAAAATTCGGCCTAGAAGGATAGATTATTTGTTGAAAAATGAAAAGCTTTCACCTGTTTTTTTAGGAGTAGAAAAAATTGTGTTCATTTCCTTGGAGAAAAGGACAATGTCTTTACAGGACATAGCAGGATGATGTGCACACGTGCATCTTAAGCCTTTTTTGAGAGGACTTTTCTGTCTGAAATATTAATATTTCAGTTGCTGAAAGTTCATGCAATAATGATGTTACTCTCTTGTTGCCTAATGAAGTATCAATTAATCCAGTGTTGCTGTAAGTGTTAAAAAAAAGTAGATTCACTTCTTGAATCTGAACTATTTAGCTTTATTGTGAGGAGAGTTTAAAAAGTGCATTAACTTTTCGTTACTTTTAAGTTCTGGCTTCAAGGGTTGTATTAATAAATCTGATACTAAAATTACTGAGTTTGCCTCCCTGGCTTGTTGTAAGGGTTGAACTGAACTTTAGCATTTGTGCAACAGTTGCCCTTGGGAAAATATCATAAAATCACTTGGCCTGATAATAAAATGTAGCCAAGCTTTCTACCTGACATAGGACTGAGTTGTAACTGATTGAAATATGTCTTTGGCAGATCAACATGGAACAAGATGTCTGCAATGAGAGCAAGAGGGTTCTCCCCAGTTAATGGCTAAAATAAAGCTTTGTGTATTCCCAGTCACCATACAATGTTTCCTTATCTTGGACTCCAGATAATCACACTATCAGATTTGGAATGTGACTACATCAACGCTAGATCGTGCTGCTCCAAACTCAATAAAGTAAATTGTTCTTCATTGCATTTAATGTGGTTTGAGAAAACCACATCCTTCATCTCAGCATCGCAAATAACTGGGGTGTAAATGTATACCTCGAGAGCCTCACCTGGCAGTATTTTGCATACATCCTTTATTTCAGCCTGCCTGTCTCTTTTGGGTGCCCATCTTTCAGCAAATTCAGTCACAGAAGGCTGTTGTTCTGACCTCTGGTGCTCCGGGATGGGCTGCTGCCTAAACTGCTGGGACTGAGACAATGCTTCACAGAGCTCTTGAGTTCTGTGCTTTAGTTCTTGTAGGTGGGCCACACCAAGGGTGTCTACTCATGACTGAACTCTGAGGTCTTCACAGCAACTTTCTCTGATCTGTGTAATTTCTAACCTCTCTTGAACAGTAGAGTTTTATTGTGATAAGGAAAAGAACCACTTTAAACAAATCTACCTGAAACTGTTTGGATTAAATCAATGTGGCCTTCCCATGTATGTGTGTTCACTTGGATTTAAAGGTATTTTTTTGTTAATGAAAGAGAGAAAGGTACAGGATACTATCAAGCCAAAAATGTGTAATTGCCAGGGGCTGACCCAGTTTAACTATGCAGTTTTCATATTGATCAACATTTTTATCTGTTCCAAGCCTGAGGCTGTTTGTACATTCTGTATCTGTGCAGATTTTAATTATCTATGTTCCTAAATCCACTGTTCTCTGCAGATTTCAAATGAGCACTGTGTACTTTTTAACTCGCTTTTTTAAGTGCTTGTGTAATACAGTTGTGTTCAAACAGCTGCTGTGATGCTCTCCAGACGTGCTTGTAACACTTGGATAAAGCACCTCTGTTATAATATTACAGGGCTTGATTTCTGGCTTACTTGCCTAGAATCTGCCTGAAAGTATTAATTTCTCCACACTGTGATGGAATCACATGCCTCTGCCATGAATGTTTCTCTCTGAGTTTTGCATGATTAGAATGAGATGATAACTCTATATAGATCTCTGTTTCAGAAAGGAATTTACATTTGTGTGTGTAATCCTTTTCTTTTCTCTTTTTACAGTGGGTGGTCCCTGAGGTGATTGGCCATGCTGTTGTAACAGTATTAATGCTTATTTCATTGCACTGGTTCATCTTTCTCCTTAATTTGCCAGTAGCAACATGGAATATATATAGGTAAGTGCACAGGGCTTTATGTGCTTTTTTTTCCCTACTGTAACTAGTTTAGCTTTAAGTGTAGTACAAGGATAAATAATATGTTATGGTGAGATGTTTCAGTTGTGTTCTTCAGCTGCTACTAGGCTTCATTGATCAAACTAACATAAAATCTCTTCTTGCCATTAAAATGATAAGAAACCCAACAGTGTAAAGGATATGAAACTTTTGGCCTTTCCTTTCATTATCCCCAGTGCCCAGGAATCTTGATTTGTGGGTCATTCCCAAGTTCATAGGAAATAATAGCATATTAATTGGGATTATAAAGTACTGCAGACAGAGTTGTTAGTATTTTTCATGCTGTGCCTACGTGCGTGATATCAGCATAAAAGTGCTGAGGTCAGCTTGCCTGATGGTTGTAAAACCACTGGGCTGGGGTGTTGTCCCCCACACAATGTCCTCCTTCATTCACTGACTTGTCTCTCTCTCTCATCTGCACTGGTTTTGTTCCCCCATCCTGCCTCTTTCTATTTGGAAAGGTTTGCAGACTTTTCATCCCAGGACAGCTGTCCGTGTTACTGGTCTTTGTGCCCTGGGCTGCCACTCCTTGGAAATGGTTTAGTTATCAGTAGGGCTTTCCATGTGGCAACACCGGGACTGTGAGTTCAAAAAGTGTTCTTCTTATCTTGTATCATTTGATGTTTGGAGAACTGACCCTTACAGTTGTTAAACTAATGAAAACTGGGTGTGAATTTTTCAGAAATTATCTCTAAACACTATACTATGGGAATAAAAAAGTTTAAGGTACAGGGAGGAAAAGTTTGCTGTAATTCTTGTTTGCCTGAACCTGTTAGGGTTAACTAGTTGCAGGGGTGGGTTGACTCACTGGTTAAATTAAACAAGAAGTTTCATAGCTCTCATCAGAACAAAGTTGAGTATCTCTGTACTGATAACCTGGCTGTTCTTGGGCAAAATAGCCATGCATTCATCACCCTTGTTTTCTGTGGAATGCCAGCGAAGCCTTCAAATGTTTCTAAGCTGGAGTAACATAAGACAGTATAACTTTGTGCTTAATAAACAAATGTTGCCTAAATGCACACACGTAGGGCATGTTTTTGCCTATTTTTGTTTGACCACCCATATGTACAACTGTTACACAAAGTGACCAGTGTTCTGTTTGGTATCTCCTGGCAACTTTGGAGTTTGATGTTTCATTTAGGCAAGGCTGTTTCTGCAGAGACACTAGAGAGAGAATGGATTTTCTTTGAAGCTTTGAAGATTTCCTTTACTGGTTACCCTGTTGCTGCTTCATTTGGTGTATTTATGTTAATTTTTAAAGTAGCACCTTGCTTTCCCTTCTAAACCCTGTTAGAGTAAATTTTCGAAGATAAATGATTTCTATTTCCACACTTCATGCAATAAGCTTTGACTGCTGTTTTGTATTGACAGCCCTCATTTTATATTTACATGGCATAAATATTGTGAATATCCTAAAATGCAGGATTGTTTCTCAATTTTAGATGTGCAGTGTAGGCAATAAATGAATCTAACAATATGATACTTTGCCTGTCCTGCCACAAGAAATCAAAATGTTAAGCCTATATCACTAATCCTGCCTTCCTTCTGTGGATTGAGGAGTTTCACTCTCACTAATAGCCTGGATTCTCCCATCTATAATGAAGGAATTAGAGATTTGCAAAAGCAGGTGTGGTATTTAGCATTATGAGTTCATCAGGGACTATAGTGATAGGACAAGGAGTAATAGATTTAAACTAAAAGAGGGGAAATTTAGGTTAGATATATGGAAGAAATTCTTTTCTGTGAGGGTGGTCGGGCACTGGCACAGGTTGCCCAGAGAAGTTGTGGATGCCTCATCCCTGAAGTGTTCAAGGCCAGGTTGGATGGGGCTTTGAGCAACCTGGTCTAGTGGAAGGTGTTCCTGCCGGTGGCAGCAGGGTTGGAATGAGATGATCATTAAGATCCCTTGAACCAAAACCATTTTATGATTATAAAGGAAATCTGAAGATTTGGGATAGAACATACATTTGACCCAGTGTTCAATGGACAAGAGGCATGGTAGTCAGAAAATGGTGGACTGTAAAGTAGTTGGAATACCCTGAAGAGAGGAGAAGGTGTCAGTTAAAGTCGGCTCAAGTGGGAACAGATGAAATGTGAACCCATTAGTGTGAGCTGCAAACATCTGGCATCAGCTAAATGTTTTTGCATCTTCTCAGTATGTTACAGTATTTCCGCACACAAATTCAGAAGGGTTTAAGTTTATTGTCTATTCCAAAATGATTACAGAAATTAAGATTGAATTGTTGAGATTGAAGCAGTCTGTGCTTTGTAGTAAAAATGATGAAGGTAGGATAATCTCTTCCTGTCATTCACTTTTCTTCAAAATCTGCCTAATCTCAATGAGTGAATGGCAGTACTTGCCTTGTCTCAAGGATTTCAGTTGGAGGAGAGGGATTTTGTCCGAAAGGGGCATCAGAAATAAATGCTGGGAAGGATAAATTGGTCAAAAACAGCATCAAGGGAGACTTTCAAACGTGTTTATTGTAACATCCTGCTGGCCCTTCTTGTTCAGCATGCTCAGATAATCATTTAATTTGGGGGGGTTTTTGATGAATTTTGTAGTGTCTCGAGTGAGACAGTTTTGTCTTACATTCTCCTTGTTTTAAAACTCTTAGGGAAGTGTTCAACTTTTTCTTTCTGCTTTGTTATATAAATATTGAGAGGATAGGTCCAAATAATGTGATTCTTGCTGTGTCTTTAAGTAGATAATACTCATCTTAAAACTGAAAAAGTAAAAAAAAAAAATAATTCTTAAAAATGCAGGCAAAATTCTGACCAGAACTTCTACATCCCTTTAAAAATTGTGTAATCTAGAGGGAAGTGTCCTGTTGCTGTGGCAGCAGCTTCCACTGAATGGAAATACTGAAGGCAGTAGTGTGTGTATCCATTAAAGCTGACAGTTGTCATCTTTGCTGTAGAAGTTTTTTGGCTGTTTAGAGTATGACAACTGCCTTGAGTTGGGTTTGTCAGCATTAGCATCGTTGTATCCATGACTAGTTTCCTTAGATATATAATATAAGCTGTCCCAACTTGTAGGCCTCTAGGAAAAAATACCTCACAGGTTCTGCTATTAAGTTGCAAAATTTAAGTGTTATCATTCTTTCTAAAAAGCAAAATTAATACGTGCTGCCTTTGTGGCACTCTTATCCTAGACATATAAGAAAATTATGCGCCCTATTTCTAGGATAAATTGGTACAGCAAACTTGTGTTCTTCCTTTTATTCCAATTAAATGCCTTCTATTCTCAGTAAATGGACAATAATGTCTGTTATACTACTAAAAATAGAACAATCCTTTAAAACTTCAAATTTAGAAGAGAATTTCAAACTGGAATTTGTTCACATGAATTATTTTTCATGGGACACAACTGTCTCTTAAACTAGTCAAATGTGCTGCAGTGCTTTTTAATACCACTGTGTGAAAGACACATACTGTGGTCTTACTGTTTTTTTTTCCAGTCTTGTACTGCCACTAGAAAACATCTTTGTTTCTTGTTTCCTTTCTTCTCCTCCTATTATTGAAATGAATAGGTGGGGGAGTGCCTTTTGGAGTACAAGTGTTGCCACTTGAGCACAGAAAGAAAATCAAAGTCTTCTGTTCTGAAACCATTTTTTTGCTCCACAAGGAGTTAAATTACCATATAGAAAGATTATTAATCCAGGAAGGTAAAGACTGTATGACATCTCAATGAATTAATAGTACTGCTCTAGCTTGAGCTCAGCGGGAGTGAGAACTGCACATGCTCATATTTTCTCCCTTGAGAAATGCTTGTGACAAAAAAACATGGTGCTTGCTGAATTTTCACAGGATGTAAGCATTGTGTTTTCCAGCTTCATTCTTCCTTTCCTTACGTTTCACTTGGTTTCACTCAACTTTTGTTCTTATGTGGGTTTGGACAGCAGAACTTCTTCAGTTCTGCCCAGCCTCTCATCCTCTCAGCCTCAGTGTCAGTGCTGAGATACGACAAGGATGGCTGTGACAAAGACAGGAATAATACACAGATCCTTTGTCTTGTCATACACCATCTCATTTTGACAACCAGAGTTTGTGATTATCTATGTGAGGTTTTTTTGCTAAATAAATCACTAATTCTTAGCTAAATAAAGTCTTTTCCAGTCCTTTTCATCTAGTGCATCTTTCCACTGTGGGTGGATGTTTTCTCCATGACAGCAAGTAACTGTGAACAGCAATTAAAATGAACTGGAATTGGCTGTTACCTGGAATCTCTCCCACTTATACATGGGAAGCTGGGCTGATGCTTTTAGTACTTCTTGTCCTCCTATTTTTTGTTTGTGGGTTGTACTGGCAGAGATACATGCAATATCCTGAAACTGAAATAGAATTAAAAAAGAACTCCCTTACCTTGAATCATGAAACAACTCTTTAGATAAAATTCTCTCCTGGGAAAGCTCTCCCCCTCTCCTTCTCCTGACACTCCCTAATGATTCAATGACTACATTTTTGGGTTTTGTCGTGTGGTGGTTTTTTTCTTTATTCTTAAACTTTCAGGTACATTATGGTGCCAAGTGGAAACATGGGAGTGTTTGATCCCACAGAGATCCATAACCGAGGACAACTGAAATCACACATGAAAGAAGCCATGATTAAACTGGGCTTTCATCTGCTCTGTTTCTTCATGTACCTTTACAGGTTAGTTTCAAAAATTGCTCCCAAGGAACAAAGGAATTGTCTGCCAGCTATGTTTATCTCTTCTATTCTTCTAGTGTAATTGCTGGTATTCTTGTCATCTTTTTGCATCCTGCTAAGCCTCAGTAATATATTGTGACAGCTATCTGTGGGCTCATTGTATACCTTTATTCTTTCTGATCAGACATTATTTGGAAACTCAGGCTACTCCTTAATCTCTAAACCACTACAATATAAAGAGTTACATGCTCTCAGTGCCTACAGTAAGTGGCCTATTTGGAATGGAAATAATCTTGAGGACCAAGTTTATTTTACAAGTTCCATTTTAAAAAATAAAGTTGATCTAAGTTACAAATGGATGAGTTCTGTGATGGGGCCACTTGCTACAAGATGGCAGAGCTACTGTTACTCTGCAGCAATATTACTTCTGCAGCTTGTGTCCTCATAAGCAAAGCACACAGCAGTTGCCTTAACTTTCTATTTCAGGCTCAAGTGCAGGTCTCTCATGACAGCAATAGCTGTTCCTGCTTGCACATGCTTCAGTAATCCACTGGTATCATGTTTTCTGTTTTGTCACAGTATGATTCTGGCTTTGATAAATGACTGAGAAGTTGAAAAAGAACCATTAGCTGCCAAACTGGGTCATCACTCCAGTGACTGGTTGTGGAGCCTCAGACACCTTCTGAACACACCTAGATCAGTGTCGTCATGCAGTATATTTTTCCTCTTTGAACAAGAAATATTTTTCTGTATTTTTAACATAAAATATTTTCAAAAGACATTGGATTTGTGTAACAGTTGTTTTTGTTCCTTTACAACCCAAACTGCTGGAGTTGCTCTTTCTGTAAGATGCAATCCTTGCTTACAGAACTGACCTTGTAGGAATTAAATGGTGAGAAAGGAAACTCATTTCAGCAGCATGGGCTGGTAATTATGGTAGTTCCAGAACAAATTTAAGTGCAGCTCTGGTGTCTGCTTCTTACTGAAAGGTGTCAGGATGTGCCCCTGGCTGTCAAGCTGTCCTACCCAAGCCTAGTTTGAAGCAGTGCCTGGAACACAGATTTCAAAGGGGAATAGTAGCACAGCTTGCATCTTTGTGTCAGTGTTTTTTCCAGGTAAAAAACAGTGGAATAAAAGTTATGCTTTTCTCCCTTTTCACCCCTCCCTCCAACAACCTATGTGAAGTCGTTTTTGGATGGATTAAGATCCCTTTGGTGGAAGTGACACTTGTGTGTAAGAGTGAAAAACATAAATAAGAAACATGATTAATACTTGCTTTTTCCCTTCAACTCCTATTTTGTCATTGAAGTACATCACAGACCTTCACATAAAGTAAACATCATCTTGCTGGTTGGAGCTGGTTACAGAGCAAAAGACTATTTGCAGTTGCTACTCCATGAACCTGCTGTTTCCATATCCAGTGAGGTGAACCAAGAGTATGTCTAGCTCAGGGAAATGGTCTGGTAAACCATAACCCCATTTATCCCAAATCTGATGTGACTCTGCTTCGATGATACCAGCAAACTCAGTTCTTTTTGTGCAGCTCTTGCCTCAGTAATAAGTGTATAAACCTGAGTTTGTACCCTCACTGTCCAATAACTGTCTTTAAATATTTTTATATGTGCTTGGAAATAAGTCTCTTGAAACAAACACATCAATTAAAACACTTTAAAAATACATTTCTGCAATTATGTCCTAAAAATTATGAGCTTTTTCTTCTTAAGTATTTGGGTTTTTAGTGCACAGCTGTAATTAACAGATTGTTTTCATGGCCAGCAATGAAAAAGACAACTCTGAGGCTTGATTTCTGTAGATACCTTGTGTTCAGTGTTTGTTATAGGAAAAGTTTGGCTTTAAATTTGTGATAGACGGAGTCCAAGTTCAGCTTTTGTAAAGATGAAAAACTGCTGAAAATCATGCTCATTAAAAAATAATTAAGGAAACAGCTACCCCAGCTATATGCCACTAACTACACCACAAAAAAATCAAGCTACAGAAAGTACTGCCCTGTAAAGCTGAAACCCAGACAGGATGTCAGTCTGGGAAAAGGAGAGCAAGTAAAACTTAGAGAGTAGAAAGTAACTTTTGTAGCAGTTTTTGTGGCAGGCAATTACATTATTTTATTCATATGTGAGAAAAACATACTACACATATTTTGGGTGCTATTGTTAGAAGAAAGGGCAACATGGATAAGCTGCTTAAGTCAGGTCCTTGCTGTAGTGCTGGCAGTAGATATATTTCATTAATGTTTCACACTGAGAAACATGAGCATTAATCTGCAAATCCATCACTTAGACTAGCAGCTGTATATCTTATTCTAAAGACATGATTTTGAGGTAAGAGCTTTATTATTAATGAAAATGTTTGTATGATACATTGTCTCTGATGATTTCTAACTACTAGCACCTCAGAATTGCAGGGATGATGTTTATAGAGTAGACCCATTCCCCAAGGAAATTGGTAAAATTTATCACTCACTATGAAAAGCTTCTATTCCCTACCCAGACAAGTGTTTCTGAAAATGGGAGCAGGACAGAGAAGGATAAGGGAAAACAACATATCTGAGGTAAAAAAAAAAAAAAATGGGGATAGCATGTGTATTCCCTGACCTAGAGGGATGTTATTGTGGATTCCTCCCCATTTCCTCAAGAGTGAATTATTAACCATGATAAACCAAAAAAAAAATAGAGATATGTTTTCTAAGTGGGGGTTGTCAAATATTAAACAATCTATACTTTTATATGAATGCAAACTTCCCACCTCAATTTTTTAATATAAATAAATTCTCTGTTCATTTATATCTACCAACTGATTATAATAGTTGCAAAAACCTTGGTAGCAGGTTTCAGAGACTACAATTCTGCTGGGTAATTCCACTGGTAATTTCAAAGCCTTCCTGTTGTACAGGGTCCTTTCCTGCCTCAGCAGAAATCTTCAGTGTCAGCAACAGGAAAAATATATTTGTAATTGCTAAAACTGTGGTTCATTAGCTAGAAATAGGGATCCTACAGTCATCTCCCTCATGGGAGATCCACAGAGCACAGAAATTTTATGGTAGTAAAAATAAAAAAAAAAAAAAATCCCTATTTTCTGGGTCTCCCACAGGGAAGAACAGGGTAATTTAAACCCAAGCTTATTATACAGAATTCAAGACAATTAGAAATTTTGGACCCATTTTTAATAAAAATTCATCTACCACCATAAATGCGTGTGAGACCAAACACAGATCCCTTCCTGTTCACTCACCAGACTATATTATATTTCCCTTTGGAACTGAGGTATCCAAGTATAACTTCATGGGGGAACCATTAGCTTATCCTTCGAATGATTAATTGTGATTTAGAGAAAGCTCTTAATCCATGAAAACACTAAAGCTGCCCTGCAGGGATTCCAACTTTTAACAGATTATTTTTTCTCACCCACAGTCTTCAGCCTGGTCAGCTTGTGAAGATGACAGTCACTCCAGTTTTCAGAGAGATTAGATAGCCATTAGAGTTCTGCATTTGGGAGGGAGTTAGTTACAATAGGTACAATTCATGTTTCCTCCTAATTATTCATTTCAGTTACAGTCTGCTGGTTATTTTGCCTCCTCATCCTAGTACCTTTTTTTTTTCCCCTGAAGTAGTTCTGCTTCATGGAACATAGAACATCAGTGGTATAAGCAGTAGCCCTAAAAACAGTTCTACGTGCAGGTTAACAATCAACCGGAAACACTGATAAGCCCATAAAAGCAAACTTTTATCTGTTCAGGATTGTCAAACTTTATTCTAATTCTTTTTCTCTCACAAGAAGCTCTGTAGAATTTTGTACGAGTGGTAGAAGACCATTTTTGCCTCCAAGTATATGGTATGATGGCCACTGGAGGTAGTGATAGGAAAATGTGGGCTATATATATATGAACCACCATGGAGTTATCAGTACATTAACCACCTTATCTTTGGCAGAAACATTAGAGCCATACAAACCTCAGTGGTTTTCCTTCAGAGCATTATGTCTTTTAAAGTGAGGACAAAACTGGGATTGCCATCTCTGATGAGCTGACAGCCTAAGCATGTGCAAGACATGCAAAGAGGCACATCAGGCAGCACAGAAAGCATAAGCCAAGGTGTAAGAGAAGTACCCTGCCTCAGGCAGAGTTTGGATTTAAGGTAATTATGAAAGGCACATCTACTCTCAGGTTCTTTATGTAATTTCTTTTTAATAATCTGAAGGATTAAAAAAACCCAAACCAAACAACAACCCAGACCACAGCAGTTAATTTTTAATCTTACAAATACTGAAATGTCACAGGTCTGTAGAATGCATATCCCTGTTTCTCTTGCACTCTTCTGACCCATTAAAGGCAGACGGGACAGCAGATGAAGCACAGTTTTTGGCTGGGTTTGTTAGTAACTTCCTTCATCTGCTGCATTTATGGCTTAAGTGGGTCTGCAATCCAACAACCTTCCTGCAAATACCAGTACCCAAGAGAAGTGGCACAAAGCAGGACATGGAAAGGAGTAAGGCATGCCCCTTCTATTGGCAGCTGCATTTAAGCCATAATTATCTATACATTGCCTAAACTGTACGGGAGAGAATAAAGTTAATACAAAGGTGCTACTAGAGGGAGTAAAGATTTTTTTCTAATGAATACATAAGCTCAAAGAATTAAAGAACGCATGTCAGCAAAAGGTTTGAGTTTGGAAAAGCTACAGGGAGTGGAAATTGAGGTACAACTTTTTATTTAACAGAAATAAGCTGTAGCTGAATGGAAGTGCAAGATAAAGATGAGGTTCTGTTTTAAGGCACAGGGAGGAGGGACAAGAACACCGAGTTAGCTGGAGGGAACAAAGGCAGGAGATGCAAGTGCTTTAAAGAGCACCTTCTTAATATGAAGTATCAAAAAACCCAATAAAACCCACCGATGACCTAAAGCAACCCACCGATGACCTGGTATTTAGGCAAGCTCCAGCATTAAGGAATCATGGATTTCACGGAACCTCAAAGGAGCAGGTGTTCAACAAGGGAGATAAGCACAGACTGGGACACGAGCAAGTCGACTGCTGAATGTCCAGTGAAAACACAAGCATGAGGTGGGTTAGAGCCAGACATCAAACACTGCAAAGCCTGCACACAACACCGGGTGACTCATCTGCTCATTGGCCACAAGTTAATTTTCCTAGTGAGGAAGTGAAATACTACAAATATGGAAGAAATCTATAATTAATGATCAAGAAATTAACATCCAAGTCAGTCATATAAGTGAAGTTAGGGAAACTAAGAACTATTCATTCCAGTTATTTATTGTTTATTGAATTGAAAGAAAGGGAATACAAACATTTCTGTTAAGTGCTGTGCACCAACATGGAAAAAGTGTTGTTTTTGTTTGCTTTTTTTAAAAATCCTAATAAAAACAAATCAGAAGTTAATGTAGTTCCAATTGAACAATTTTTAAAGATATGTTTAAAATACTACACATTTATAAAATAAAAAAGTTAAAACGGTGTTCTGTAAATAATTAGTAAAACAAGTGAAAATAAATACGAGACCCAAAGTTCTTATGTTTTTAATGTAATATAGCAAAGAAATTTTAACTACTTAATAATATCCGAGGAGAGTAACAAAAATCCAGAAAGTTTAAGAACGCAATCCTTTGAAACATTTAATATCAGTCCATAGCAAATAGTCATTACATACCAAAAGCTCTAAGTGTTAACTAGTTCCACCACAACTCCATATAAATCTTGACAATTTAGAAATCTTGAGATCAACAATAAAGTTCTTTTCTTGATCTCTACAGCTTGGTTTGTAAGTACATACATGCTTTGAGGATCCATTTTGTCCCATATGTTTTCAAGGAGCCAATAACTTTTTCCATCTGTGCCTAAAAATGTTAAGTTTCAAATCTAGCACATATACCCTAAGAATGAAAAATGTTTAAGAAAAAAGATGGGGCACAATGAATTTCAAATTTATAAAAATATACTGATATTAACCAAAACCTTCTGGTCAAAGGACACTTCACATACACACGACTTGAAGTATGCAATAAAACATGACAAGTACCTAGAACATTTGGTTCTCTGTCTGTTCATGGAACACATGCACACACACATTCATACCAGATGGGAGGAACACTCTCACAGATGTTTTACTGAATCCAGATTATCTGGATTAATTGACAGAAAACTTGTCTACAGTTTATTTCAACAACTAGAGGCAGCTACTGCAGCAGTAGTTCAACACTGCACACTTCAATTAAGTCCACCCTGTTTAAAAAAAGTGTCATAGTTAATGATTTTTCTTTCTAAACATTGTTAAAAGTAGCAGTTTTCAAAATTAAGTATGGCAGCTGAAAATGGACTCAAGCCAATGTGGAAAAGACAGGAGGAGGTCAAAAGGAGGATTAGCCATTTATGGGATGGGTGTTCCTCTTAAGAGTCATCTCAAAAAAAAAAATCAGATACAACTGTACTTTGTAGCTAAAAATATGGACAAACTATTGAAAGTGCATTTTTCCTCCTCCCCCTTGAGTTACAGTAGTTTGTCTGTTGCTCAGTAAATCCTGCTTTTTATGTCCATTCTTCTCTCTCTACCTCCCTCCCCATTTGGGTCTACAACATATCCCCCTCAAGCTACAGCGAATTGTTCGAGTCCTGGTTTCCTGCTAAGGAAGCCTTTAAAACTGACTTTGGGTGGGAGTATCACTTAGCAGTGTAGAAGTACACAACTAGACACAAACTCCCAACAGCACACGGAGTTTTATTAAACATTACCTGTTTGAAGCCAAGTTGAGAAGTAATTGGCAAGATCTGGGTAGATTTCTAGCTTGCATCTTTGCTCCAATCATAAAGAGAAGTTAACTTTAAAGTTGGAGAACTTTAGAAAAGACAGAGGGAATTTAAAAACAAAGGTGTCATTTCCCCCACTACCCTCCCCTCCAAAACAAGAACACAGCTACCATTTTCCCTTTTGTGCTCCATTGTGCCCTTGAAAATTACTTACCTGAACAGCTAAAGAACATTCAGATAATAAAATGCTTCAGCACTTCTTTTTTTTCCAAGATCTGCCTTGATAGTAACCTGGGGCTACTGTGAATATTTTAAGCCAACAGGTGATCAGAGAAAGTTACAAAATGAGTACACACTTACAGTATTTTCCTCTCTAAAACCATCGATCTGTTGACTAGAAATACAGTAATTTATTGTGGGTGTGTACTTGTTCCAGCCTTAGACTCCAGCCTATGAACATTTTTAAGCACATGGAAATCAACGCGCTGCAAACGAGCAAACTTATTTGGGTTTTCTCCCCCACCCCACCCCAGTCTCATTTTACAGTCTGTGCACAAAAAGTATTGGTACTTTTCAGTTCACATATTGTGAATATGTGATGTGTTAGAAATAGTTTAGGTTCCTCTCTCATCTCCAGGTTGGAATGGTAGTCATTGCTGCTACACCTATAACGGCAGTTTACTGTGGGACCAAGTAGTGTGGCAAAATGCAGATGAGTCTCACCTTTCTCTGCTCATCACCCGTGAGGCGCTGACAGCGATGCAACACGCTGTGACTGAGACACTCTGGAAGCAGTGCCATCTGCTTGGAGCTTTCCTTTACATGGCATGGCTGCACCACGACACTAAAGGAGAGAGTTTAGAACACGTGCCTCTCCCTAACTCTGCTTCGTAATACCTGAAGTGTCCTTTATGGGTACAAACCAGACAGGCAGTATTTGGGCAGAAGTACTAGGTTTAAATTTCTAATTGCATTGCAGTGGAAACCAGGCACCAGCACACACACCCCCACACATCTTGTGCCAGGTAAGGAGTCTCACTGATTAATTATGGCCACCACATTAAAAATGCCTGTTGAAGTGCATACGAGAATTTAAATCTCCACTTGAGATTTGATCCAGCCTTCACCACCTGCCTAGAGTTCCCACTTTATTCCCATGAGGTAAGCAAGTAGTGCCAGACCATTGTGTATGAGACATCATTAAAAGACATCAAAACCATTACTCTCCTTACTCTCCCTAAACAATGTTTGGTTTGAAAACACAAGTTCCAGAGTAAGGCAATACTAGAATAACTTCCAAAGCTTCGCATACTGGCATTGCTTATGAATTATACCATGTTTTGAACATGTAAAACACTGTTTAAAATTTAGGTAGTTAATTTTTCTTTAAAACCCAAAGGTTTAGCTTACTCAAATTTGATCTTCAGAACTTGTCTGTTTGCCTGCAACACCAACACCATAGGAACAAGCCTGACTAATCCTACACTGTCTGAACTAGGAAGAGAAACAAAGAGCTTCCTCCAGAACTAATTCATGGAAGGAAGAAATGATTTATAGTGTCAAGTTCACATACGTATTCCCAGTACTGTGGAACAGTAATTGCTATCAAAGCATTCACCTTAACTTTAAGGCTGATGTACTGTAGACTGCAGATAAGAACATTAAGTTCCTACCTGGTTTTGGAGGTACTGAAAGACTAAGGTCAGATTCGGGGCTGGTCTCAACCATAGTATCAGAATCTTAACTCACACTTAAGTTTGCACACAAGGCAAGAAAAAACACCAACCACCTGGCTGGAATCTAAAAAGAAAAAAAATAAATCTAACCTTCACTTTGGTTTTCTGGGAAATACCACATTCCCATTCAAAGTGGCTACACTTTTCCCAGGAATTCCGGCAAACCTTCCCCCATCCTTCTTCCACACATGACTAATAAGAACACTAGATTATTATCTCATTAAAGGATGAAGTCCACACCTCTGTTCACATGACTGCACAGCATGCCCTTCCCCGCTCCCTCTTTACTTTGCAGCAGTACCAACACTACCTTTCCACCCACGGTGGCAAAAGGGAATCCAGTGCCATCCCATAATGAATTTGTGTGTAGTGCAGAAGCACAGAGATGCCAGGCCATCTGTTTACACCAAAAAGAATAAATATTTAAATTATAAATGTCTCTGTTTTTTCCTTAACACGGGATATTAGTGGAACTATTCCTAGATGTGTCAAGTTGTTTACAGCACCAGCTTGCAACAAGGTCTGGGAGAGGCATTTAAATCCACAAACTTAAAAGTATATTCTCAACACAGAAATCTATACACCTTTGTTTATCAAATAAAGAAAAATTTCCATCGTAATACAAGTGTTTAATTATGATTTGTATGTTAATTACTTATACAAAATGTTGACTTTGTGAAGAAAGGACCTTTCAACACATTCCTCCCTTGAAGTGTACCCTACCTTTTACGACAGCGTTGTTGCATATATTTATGTAATTTAAAAAAAAAAAACAAGAAGACCTTTCCTTGTTTAAACTTAGTCTGGTGGTGCAGTCTGAACGTCCTTTTTTTTTCCTAAATAATACAATTTATCTGTTAAGATGGACAATGAGTTCCTCCATCTAAAACAAGCTTCACTGCCTACACAAAGCTCCTTCCAGCCACTGCTTCTGATTGGGTCTCAAGACACTCCAGAAAAGCATCAGTGATACCGTGTTTCATGACACTTCTTGCATTGTTTTAATTCCAAATGTATACAAATGAAGTCATTTTAATCCTATAAATAATTTATTTTTAAAAAATTGTGCTGTTAACCCCTTTGCAGGGCAACGAGCTATGTGAAAAGTACAAAACTTTTTGTCAAATGTGATACTGAGAGTGCTTTTGACATTGTTCATTGGTTTATCGTCTCAATTTATATATATACTGCGCAACGGGCAAGGCTAGAATCCATGAACCAAGCTGCAAAGATCTCAAGCTAAGTAAGGCGGAGAGAGACTTGAGAAACAAGAGAAGGAAATACTTTCCTATCCAATGTATACTCTTCAGACTAAAGCACTCTTTCTATCAAGCCTTCTAAACTGTTAAATAAAGTGTTCCAAACAAGCATTTAAACTTCATTACACAGAAGAGCAACAAGAACAGTAGCCTGCCAGACAAAAAGGCAGGAGGGAAAAATATATATACTGAGTTCAATGGTTAGCCTGAATGTAGCACAGTTCTTCACAACCGATGGGGGGGTAATTTCAACACGGTGTCCAACAAAGTTCTAAGGATGTGCTTCATCTCGACTGGTTACTATGAAGCAAGGTGGTAAATGTTTGGCCCCAACCGGGCTTCAGAAATGGTTCTTTTTCATGACGAGCATGTCTGTCCAGCTATCAATCATGTTTGTTTGCACCAAATCCCAAGCCATTTAAAATACGACTAATTAAGTTAAACTGAAGTCGTCTGCTCCAAATTCGCCATCAACTATCCATGCTACTGCATTCCTCTGAGCAAAAACAAAAACATAAAGAGAAAGAAATCACAGCTTGAAGATCTTAGCAATAGTTAATATTTCTATTATAAGGTAATTACAGGTACAGTGTATTTACATAGATTTTACTGAACATGCATTAGGTTAATGGATCTCATACTGTAGCTAAATTCCATGCTAAAAATTACTTATTTTAGATATAACTATTAATATCAATCTAGAAATTAATTTAGCATGTTAGGTGTGGGTACTCAAAAAGCCTCTGTTCCAAAGAGAAGTAACACATTTGCATTTGAGTTCTAGGGGAGTGTTCTAATTACAAAGCTGTCTTGCCACCCATTTAAGATTCCTAAGCTGTTCGGTATTACTCTGTGCACCTACACCCTCTTGCAAAAGCATTGCTGTGAGAAATCTATTTTCTGTTGTTTTGGTATTTATGGCACTTATTAGTTCATTTTCTGTAGGAACTAAGAAAGAGTGAGCAAGCTACTAACTAGAGAAAACCAAACAACAAAACCATGAGTAAAACCAACTGGTGGACAGGCTCTCAGGGTACACTCCAGGTGTTACAAACAGATTAGCCAAGCTGGTCCACCTAGTTCAAGACTGGAAGCAGATGTGTCAGAAAGCACAAGTGTGTAGGGAGAGGAAGTAATTCTTCCTCCTAATATCCTTCCAATTTTCGGCCATTTTTACCTATGGGACATTCTGAACTAGAAGTGTTTACTTCTCTAGTAGCACTAAATGGATTTCTTTTTGATTACTCTGCCCAGGCTCCTCTTGAACTTGTATCCACACCCAGTATTCATTAGGTCCTGTGGCAATAGGATATACTGTACTTCTTTTTAACATCCACTGCAAATACATATTCGACCTTGTAGTAAGAAAGGAGAGATGCATATAAACTGCAGAACAACACCCCAGCAGTCATCTTATTAACAGTCCTGGGGGAGGCAAGAAGGGCTGGGAACACATGCACATTTTGGCAGCACAAAAATGAGCATTGTCTCTCTCTCCTGGACACATGTAATTGCTGATGGTTTAGTAAAGGTTCAGCTTTCTAGAGATATTCCTGGGGAAAACTTCACACTCTCTCTAGACTTTGGAGATTCCTTCTGTAAGCATTGTAATACCACTATTCAACTTGGAGTGTGATTAGAATGCATTATTTAAATTTTAATAACATTTTACGTTATTAAACCTTAAGCATTGGAGGCAAGATTTTTAAGATGTCTACATAAATAAGTTAATATAATCCCGAGGTCTTAGTGACACCAGTTTTCTATAGGGTCATGTCAGAATAATTTTAGAAATACTAGTTCTTTCCTTTTTATTCCACAGCATAAATAATTTAGATAAAAATCAACAGTCATACACTAAAAAAACCCAACAAACAAACAAACAAAAAAACCCAAAGAAAGTAACTTCTTTTTTAGTAAACACACAGGTTTTTACCTTCAATATCCTGGTTGTCTACGAAAGGCGCTGGTCCCCATATTCTAACAGTGCCGTCGTCGGAGGCGCTGGCCATCATGGATGGAATCTGCGGGTTCCAGCTCACACAATTGACTGTACGTGTGTGCCCTGTCAGCTCCGCAATCGGCAGCTCGCTACGCTTGTGCCAGATATATACTTTGTGATCTACACAAAACACACGTTTAAAGAAGACTGAGAAACACTGTCCTGCACAGACTGATTTGTTGTATCAAACAGCACTTCCACACAAGCTCTCAGCAACTCGGCTCTCATTAACGTTGCAAAACCTGTGTCTAAAACCCATGTCCCAACTGTGCAATAGCACTAACAAAATTTTTGTTCTAAAAGCGATCAAAAGAACACAGGTCAAGCTCTTCCATTAACATCTGCCAGTCTACTATACTAGGTATTTGAAGAAAAACATTTGACTACAATGCAAATAAGAGAATACATGGCTAAAGAGAGAAACCAAGCTAATCTTGGAGTCGTAATCTTATTCAAAAGGAAGACTTGTAGATTTTTTTCTCCCTTCAAATAATTGTATTTACAGATTAGTAAAGGTATTATGAAGTCATGAGTTCTAAGACCTCCTTATAACCACCTCCTGTTGATGACTGCTAGATAAGATCACAGCTCTATAGTTTATGAAAAACATCTTAATACTGAAGACCTGCAACACTCCAGTGAAAGCGCAAACAGAGTAAATGAGGGAGGGCAAAACTTAATGGCTCAAATTGTGAGCTATTACTGTCTTTAACAATTATTGTGTGGTATTTAGAGATATCAATTTGCACATATTAAAGCAGGTGCAATAAACAACCCTACAGATCTTATTTTGTGATGGGAAGTTTTAAATTACTTCTAGCAACATCCCTGAAATAGAATAGCAAACTGGTTAGACGCTCTACTGCAATTTCTAGAGAAGTGTTATTTGGCTTTATAGCCAACCACAGTTCAGAATAAATTGAGGGTGGGAGTGTCTCCCAGCTGTAGACTAGCATCCTGTAACAAGGCTGTGGGTTTACCTGTCTAGTAATGTCTGTGGAATATTCCAAGCAGAGCTGCACAAACTGAACAAGTATGTATTGCAAGTATTACACAAAAGCCTGGTATTCAGGTCTAGCATATCAAATGGAAGTATTTTAATCTATTTGAAAGGCTTTAATGTAGATGTCACTCTGAAGGCTGTTCGCAAACAAACCAATCTTCCTCTATTCCTCCTACCAACCCCTTATAAAACAAACTTGCTCTCTGAGCTACCTGCTAGAAAAGCATCATGGAACCATGTGGTAACAACTGTCTTCTGCTGAGCCAGCTCACTTCAGTGTACCACCTTTACATGTACTCATATTGACACAAATGTTCTGCTTGTGCTTACACTCCACTTAACCATTGCAAGAGACTACATATCCATGCAACCAACACCAAACAACACAAGTCACACTCTGCTTACACAGACAAGTCTCTGCTGTCTGGGAGAATCAAAGCCTAAACACAAACCAGTATTCTGGTTTGGAAAAAACAAGTTAGCTACATTAAGGCAGCAGTCAATCCCCCTCTTAGAGACCTCTATTTTCTTCCTATTGATGCAATGGTGAGAAAAATCCCTACCTAGCTGACAATATGCTTTAAGACGTATTACAATGTAATCAATTACTTTAAAAGAGACTGTGACAATGTGATCTGTTATTTTTAGTTTGTTTCCTTATTTTTTAAAACAGGACTTTCTCAGTAGCCCCATTTGCAACTTCAGTACAAAGAGGCAAGAGCTTGAAAGAGTTCAAGCCTAAGTAGATAAAGTACCCTCAGTTTCAACTACTGCTCAGTAGTTTTTAGACAAAGAAGATAATAAAGAGTAAATAAATGTGGGGAAAAAGGACTGGTGCACTACAGTATCTATACCTACACATAGTTATGGCTAAACAAATCCTGAACTTTTGGGTACTTGGGTCTCAAACCAAGAAGCTTGTTCACCCATCAGAAGAGGTTCACACTGGACTGGAAGACTGGAGGTGCTGTCCTTCAGTCATATTGCACTGGATATGGTCAGAGGGTGAAACCTAGTTTTATTTTAGACATATTTGGTATTTTCCAAAAAGAACAGTAGTGTTTCCTAACATCTTAAAGTTGTATAGCACTCACAGTGACTGTTGACATATTCCAAGAGTAATTCTTAGTCCTGTAAAAGCTTGAATTTTAAGTGACCTACATGGCAGGTGATTGCACTATACTGACAGAACTGAACCAATTCAAGATATAAACCTTTAACAAATTTCTGCTCTTGCCACAGACAGTTGAATAAAAACATACCACAAAGCCTTTGATCACCAAGAAACCCTACCAGACTACGTCAACAACTGCTTAATTTGAGACTACTGCCTGCAATTAGAATGACTACTGAAATTAAAATAACCTCACCACACCTGTATCTTCGACAGGCAAATGAAGCTGCTATTCCCCAGGAGTACTTTTTGTTCAAACCATAAGTCTAAATATCACACCACAAAAAGAAAAATCCTCAAGAACACCTCACCCACTTTTAATTAAAATTGTGGAGATGCTTTTGCTTTAGAGGAGCAACACAAAAGAGTCATTAATGCTTTCTACTAGTACCATCCTCTCAGAAGATTCTTTCTGCTAGCCCACAATTACTTCTTGAAGTATGCCTCAATCTCAGCACACCTCAAATTTATTTCATGAACCAGTTTGCTTGCTTTTATAGTGTTGTCAGCAACTATTACCTACAAAATTAAGGTATAGGAAGGATACAGTGTTCCAGTTTTCTGCAGAAGGGAGAATGGTGTTACCTTCACTACCACTCGCGATGAAATCTTCATTATGACCTCCAAAACACGAGTGAATTGTGTAAAATCCTTGTGTAACACCTTGATACTTTCTCACTAAAACTCTGTCTTGTAAGTCCCACAAGTGAACTCCCTGGAAATAATAAATATAAGGAATTTCATCATAAACATTATTAATGGCATTTTTTTGAACTATGAGAAAAAAATTAAACATGGAAGTACACTACTTCAGAGCCAACCTCAGTACTGTTACTAGATAAAGAGAGTAAAGATGTATCAAAATACTAAACTAAACTTTCAGCCTTTGGTCCTTTCCATTCTGAAAGCTCCTATTCTTATCCAAGATTCCAAAAGCAGAATCAGATAAATAAGATCTAATTCTCATGCCCCTAGACTTTTTCATCTGCCACAATTCTTGCTGTACCTGGCCTTCTGATGCAAAAGCCAGTTAAATAACATTCAGTAGTACATATTTCACAATATGAAACTCTTGAGTATAAATCAGTCAAAAAAAAATTCAGTCTCAAGAATAAGATTGGCTCATTTTCAGAAAATTCCATGCTCTACCTATGAAATATTAAGGCCTTCATATTACATGATATACAACTGGTTAATGCCAAATATACCAACTCACATAAAAATATTTAAGAACATGTAGCATTTGCAAGATTTATTTGCATTTCTATTCAACATCACCAACTCACCTGAGTTGCTACATTTAACAAAGCTAAACGGCCATTTTTTGAAATAGTAAACGACATAATAGGGTGATCTTCTTGTACTCTGAAATGATAGGACACAAGTGTCAAGATAACCAGATAATGATGCAACACCAAGGTAAAAGGTATGTCCTGTATCTGCAATATTATCAGGAAAAAATAATTCTGAATTCAAAATTAGGTATATCTGTATACATCAGTACAAGCCAGGTCTGCAATAGCTTGCTTATATTTATGGTAAATCCCAAGACCAAAAGAGACTTCGGACCTCAACTTCAACTCCTAAATTCAAGGCAGGATCCTCTAAAATATGCCAGGAACTGAGAGGACTACAACTCTTGATGACAGAAATGTCAAAACATCCACTCTAGTGCTTAGGAAGTTATTTCTAATACTTGATCTAATGCTGCTTGCTGGAACTTACTCACTAGTTCTTGTCCCATGCTATTCTTGTCTTCTTTTAATACTGAGAGCATTCTAATAATTTTTTCCCATCCTGCCCCCCAAACCCTTCCTCAATCTTCTTCTGACACTAAGAAGCAGGAATTCAAAAACAAAGAAAAAAGTAGTAGTTACATGTTCCTGTCTGTGAGATCCTCAAAGTTATAACCCCGAATTCGCTGGTGTGTGTCCGATGCTAGAACAGTTTTCCCATCACTCAAGCACCAAAGGCATTGTACTCTCACCCCTTCCCAGGAGTCAAGGAGATTACCATCTAAATCCTGATCAAAAGAAGAAAAAAAAGACACAAACAAGCAAAAAAAATGAACCATTAGTCTCAGATCTCTGAGGAGTTGTGACACATATCTTTTTCACCTTCTGTTCAGAGAATTGCTACAGAAAGCAATCTTACCCTTTAAAAGGGAGGACTTGGTTGTCATAACTGAGGGCTTTTATAGGAATCTGCCCTGGAGAGCTGAGAATCCCTTTTGTCACTTATTTTCTCGTGCATGACATGTGCCATCTACACCACATCACTGAGCTGACCTTTGCAGCGAGTGAGGTCTACATGAGGTTTACATACTGCACTGTTATTCCAGGCACCAAGTCAGATGGCAAATAATCAAGAACAGGGTGAGACTGTGGACCACCATCCAAAATCAACACTACTCAGATAATGAGAATTTCAAACTTCTGTTTACACAAGCAAAGACAGCATGCAAAAACTAAGAAGGATGTAGTCAAAATTCTATGGAATAAATAACATTTGTGGACAAAGGCACTACTTTTTATTAGTGTATTTTCTGGAGAAGCTAAGAAAAAATTCCCACACCACAAATCCTCCTTTAGGCAGACCAAAGATGCTCAAACCCTTCGAACTGCTACACACAGAAGTGCTGCCGAAATACTTGCATTAACGTATTGCTTCTTTCAATTACAAAGGATCGGAAGCTTTAGTGTACACACACATGAAAAACCTGAAGAAAACGTGAACCTCAGATTTGACCAAAATTTAATTTCTTGCTTTGTTTTCAATGGGACAGAGGTAGAGAACTTACACACTGATAGAACTGTCCACGCTGACCTCCCGTTACAAAACGCTTCCCATCAGGATTCCAGGCCACGCTTGTTAAACTGTCTTCATGAGACTGGCTCATCTTTGTCTTCAGCTCCCCAGTCTGTAAAATAAAAGCAGCAAGGCCTTATACTAGAACCCTTTCCCAAAATGGCACTGATAATTTTATCTGACACATGTAGTGTTTGGTAGTGCATGTACTTCAACATGTTTATTAAAAAGCAATACTAACCTATGAATAATGCAATAAGGCGGCAGTACTACTTTAGCACCTCCAGTGATTTTGGACTTTATTTGGGACAATTTCTTTTGTCCCTCAAATCAACAGAGATGGCGTGTCAGACAACTGAAATATTATGAGCGTGGAATGAAAAGAAATTACAAGAACAAGTCAAGAGCAAGAGAAGCACTATCAAATAAAAAAAAAACAAACAAACATTGAAAAAAAACGAGAGAAGAAGACTATAGGAGGAAAAGGCAGATGACAAAATACATTTCGGTAAGAAGCTAGGAGTATCAGTATTTAGAATGTTTTCCTCCCCGAGCTGAAGCTCTCCAGGCCAAAATTCAGCTTTCATCCCTCGTGTATAATGCTACCGTTTCACAAGACGGAACACCAATGAGTGGCTTACCATTGTCAGAACAGTAAGGGCTTCTCTCTATTCCCTTGTGCCAGCTCTAGTGCTTTTCACTGAGCCAATTTAGTCAATTAAACAGAAGAAAAGTGTTCCAAGGGTGAAAAAAGGGAACATTTTTGTTTTAGGAAACTGAATTAGTTCAGAGTCCAAGACAGCACAAGAAAGACTATACAGCTCACAACTGAGGCAAGGGAAGCTTTTATATCAACTCAAGTGCCCATAAAATTCAACAGCAGAAAGTGATTTGCAAATTCATGAAGGAAATGGCAAAATGCCCTAGTGTCTGACTGAAAGATGAAGTTCTAAAATCATAAATTTAAGCCTCTGTGGATCTTTCACTAACATCACTAACGTCAGCTTCTATCTTACTTTTGCTGCTTATTAAAATCATCAATGAGCAATTGCTTCCCTTCAATGATATTTCTGCCCTCTGCTTCTATTAATTTGCTGTCCCTCTCTTCAAAACCTTTTTAAGGTTCTATGCACTTACGCCATCCCTTCTCAGAAAAGATCCATAACTAGATACACCAGAATTGCTGCACAGTCCCAGGCACTTCGACTTGAACTCTAATTTCAGTTCTGTACAAACTGAGTACAGAATTTGTAGGCTGCCATAATTATTTTTTCAAATTAAAAGGGGGGCAGGGAGATCAGCATCTCTTCTTCACACTCAACACAGTTTGTAGCAGTTACTTCTTTCACACCTGAAGTATTCAGATATTGAAACAAAAGCAGCAGGCCGACCACAACGTTTTTAATTTTCACTCTTAGTCACCACTTACTTCTACATTCCAGAGCCAAAGCTCAGAACAATCATCTGGGCCACAGGCAACAAGGTAGTTGTCATCTGGACTCCAAGCAATGTAAGAGACCCCATACGCATGACCTTCTAATGTCTTAGGTAGTTTTAGCTGGTGAGTATCCTGGAACAAGAGAGATACTATTGAGACAATGCAAATGAACTCCTACTAGATTTCACATATCCAATGTGTCCAAGTACAGCACAGCAAGTTTACTTTAAGCAACTTGTCACCTCTGAGACATGAATAGGTTCCTACTGGAAGAGCAACTGCCAGTTTACAGAGTAGGGCCAGGAAATGAAAGCTTCTAAGTGCAAAACAAGAACACTTGTAGGTATTTTTGTTCTAATCTTCTGTGATTCTAAATGCAAACCTCACAAAATACCATGGTGTACCAAGTTTTACATTACATTACACTTGTTTTACTACACAAGATTTCTGTAGTGTCAAGTCTTTCTGCATCTACTGGAATATGAAAGTAATATTATCTATATTTTACAGAATTAAGTTACTTGCTTAAAAGGCATGTTGGAAGCCTGGTACAGTTAAACAGAACCAAAACCTTCACGTAGGCTGACAAGGGAAAACCTTGAAGTGCCAATATTTTTAGAAACTTGAGTGTATCTTGTGTGTGCTGCTCAAGGAAGAAGTTTTACAGGAAGATATTTTTAAAAATTTCCTTGAGAGGTGTTCTTAAAGTGTTGCCTACAGCAAGCTGTTTTCTGCCAGATTTAGTGAATGAAGCATACTTGGCACATGCATCATCTTGTATCCATCTTTATATTACAACTGTTTTACTGCTGCCTTGTCAGAGGAACTTGACTTTCAAGAAGCTTATAAAGATAAATAGTACAGTGAGATACTGTGAAACAACCACACACTGGCTTCCTAAATACAGAAACATACTTCAATACAGTATTAGCACTGACTCCTGACAACAACATGCATATACAGAAAGTAGAACAGAGCTTGTTAAACTGCTGACAATTTTTGTGAAGCCTCTTGGAAAAGGGAAATCAAAATTGCTCTCCCTCTCTCGTGGTTTTTCTCTGCATGGCAGATGCTTATATCTCCAAATTTTTTTCAAAAAGAGTGACTCATTTGAAAATCTAACTTGATTTCTCTAATTGTTCCTTCTCTTTCTTTTGTTTCAGTATTAATCAACAGAGCACCTCTTGATTTTAAAGAGAAAGAACAGAAGAAGAGTGACCTGAAGGACTGTTCTGTGGGATCAGCTGCGAGGGATTTAGTGACTCTGAGCCAGCCTGCAGCTTTGAGGGTTCTGCTGACTAGAAAAAGCAAATTCCTCAAAAGAAAGTGAGATAAGAATAATCTTCAGAGTACAGAGAAAGAGGGGCAAATGAGTGGACCTCCTCAAGACCCCTTTTCCATTCTAATCATTACTCCTGGACTGCATTAGACACAGCTGTGTCTGTAGCCAAAATGATCTGCAAGGAAAGTGAATCATATGTGACATCATCTCACATCCTGGAGCTTGTCTGCAACTAATGTATTTCTTCTTAGAACAGAACTAAAGTAGCCACTCCCTTCAGCATACTTGAAACTCATCAGGAGCAAGACACAAGATATTCCTCTTTTAATGACAGAACTCTGTGGCTGTTACTATCTTCCATATTGCTCTCATACCTCTCTCCAAATACAGCAAAACTGCTATACCATGTTTTGCTCTAAAACAGTCAGTGGAATTTCAGGCAAACTTTCCCAAATGTAGTCAATCTACTTCCCACCCACCACCTAAAGAAATCTCAGGAGTTCTATCCCTTTTTTATTATGTATAAACAACTATTCAAGCATCAGCTTAAGTCTGCAGTTGAGCTCCTTGGCTGAAAAGCCAAAAACCTGTCAACAGTTTTCAGAAAGTGCATGAGATTTTTGTAAGGAGGAAGTTAAAGGAGAATTCTAAGAAAGATGCAAGCTAGGAAAGGTGATACACCAAGTGTAGTTACCCTGTGCTCTAAAGATTCTGCCACACTGCATAACAGTCAAGTGATGCATCGACGCACAAACCAAGTTCACTCAAGACATTATTTAATGCTGTTGAGTCTGAGTAAGAACTTTGAAATTAACAAATGAAAATGAAAACAGAGACATGGGTTAAGATAGTTTAGACATGTAGATGCATCTTAGAAAAGAAATAAGAAATTCATGGTATGAAGTGAACACATTGAAGCAATGTCATTACACTTCAAGAAGGGTGACGGAAAAAAGAAAGGGAGAAATGAAGGATTCTTACACACATGACGTGTGTGGAAAAACAAATACTGTTCATTTAAAACAGTCTTCTCCCATCACTCACCCAGACAGTGTTGAATAGATGTTTCCATGCAGTTTATATATGCAGATTAGAATAAATCTAAATACCTAAAGCCTTGAAAACCTGATTAAACTTACAGTTCAAAAGACATTCTCAACTGCTACAGGAAATGTGAGAAGAGTGCTCTGGCAAATATGAAAATGAATCCTTTGAGTTATATGGCCTAGTGTTATTTAGACATCCACCTACTTGAAAGGGTTTAAATTTCTTTTTCAAGAATTCAAAAAAAGAAAAACTGATAAAACTCTATAAAGCTGCTTTCCCACTAGCTATTTTTTAAGAGATTTGTTTCTTTAGCAACTCTTGTTCAAACAAGTTAGCCCAAAACGCTCATAAAATATTTGTTTGCTTTTATTAACCAGATATCAGCTAACAAGTAACTCTAAGATGCGCTAAGCAAGATGTTTGGTATTAAAACCCATCAATATAAAAGGAAGATGGGTGTCTACAACCAACTGATAAGTTAACAGCAAAAAACACTTGATCATTAATTTCCTTAGAATTACTGTTCACTAAAAAAAACAAAAACAAAATACTGATATTTCCAAACTAAATAACAGAAGTCAGCTTTGCTGATATGCAGCTCTTGGCCCACCACACGCTGGCCCCAGTAACACACAAATCACAGCAGTTCTTATGCCTGAAAAAACCATGGCGCTGCCGTTAGTCCACAGGCTACACATCAACTATGCACATGAGAGAGGATTTTAAGTCCTTCCATCATTTTAATACCAAGAAGGACTCGGGCTGTATGGCTTCCTAACCTGAAATGGAAGAAAATAATTAAGTTCAGCTCTCAAATCCTACTGAAAATCAGTATGGATCTGAAAAACCTTTCATCTTCCATTTCACATACCAGGTGCAGTTGTGTTGTTAAAAAAACTGTAAGAACCTCATTTCTGATAGTGTTTTACAAAAATTAGCAACTTCAAATGTTGTGTGCATATGTTCAAGTTCATTCAGTTTTCAATTGTTATGAAATATATGGACATACTTTCATAATCATTTCTATGAGTCAATTAAAACAGTGTTAGATTAAATTCATCACTCAATCTTTTTATTTATGTAAGAATAGAAATGGGTAGGAAAAATATATGAAATATCCTACAGCTACAAGATTTAAGAGAAATAGTGCTCCATATTATCAAAACCTAAAACTGACATCTGTAAGAAAATAGATGAGTATACTTCTACGTGGCAGTGTGTTTAGATCTTTGTCTCAAGACAAGGCAAATCTACAACAGCGACTAGCATGAAGTGCTATACTGATACAACTTTTAGTTTAGCACATACCATTTTATTGCTCAGGGATAAAGTAATAAACGGTGAAGTCAGAGTATTTAAATCCAAGTGTACTAGTAGCAGCAAAATAACAGAAAGGGGTTAGTCACATACAAAACCCAGAAGCACTCTCAGTAAGGGTGATTTAGAAGAAAGGTTCCTCACTGCCATGCTCCTTCCACTCTCACCCAGTCCTTGTCGAGGTCTTCAAGCTGAGAATCTTCCCTGGAGGGCAATAGCAGGCTCTACCCCGTGGTACCAATTAGGAGTACACAAAGTTCCTGCCCCAAAGCTGCCAACAGTTCAAGCCTAACACTCATCATCAGGTTTACAAGTGTCCTCCTTCACTAATTCAGACTTTTACATCCCAGAGAAATACCCTAGTCAAGGGGGTTACAAGTACCTGTTAGCCTGTCCTACAAATGTCCTATAGTTTCATCCTAGCAAGAGAAAGCCGAGAGGGAGGGGAAGGACAAGTCACACACATTTTAACACTTGGCACACTTACTGGATCAACCTGCCATATAATAACAGTTGTGTCCTTAGATCCTGTTGCTAATTTAGTGCCATCGTTGGAGAATTTACAGAACCACACTTCATTACAGTGCTCCGTTAGTATCTGCTGTGTATAGCATGGGAACTGTTTCCTGCAAAAAGAAAGGCATGAATTGGCAGATTAGTAAGAAAGCAGCAAGACATTTTTTTGAAAGTCAAGCTAGTAAAAAAAAAAAGAACCAACCAACCAACAAAAACCTTACATAAATGTAAGGCCACACAACTCAGAAAATTCCTCTATTAACAGCTGCTTCAAATAAGTATAGAATGAAGTGTCTTATCTGGTAGCCATCAAGTGATTGTAATCAAGTCTAAGAACGCAGAACTATTCTTATCTCACTCACATAAACTGTTATGCTTTCATATAGCTTGGAATAAAACTGACCTCATTAGGAGGGTACCAGTATAGAAAATACTGGAGTCCAAGTCTCTTTAAACCCTAGGTGCAGTGTTTTATTTACACATGAGGTCTTTGTAGGTATCTAACTCACTTAGCTATCGTGCCCACTCTTTAGAAGTGATTCTTCCGTAAGAGTTTTCTTCTTCTTGAATGTGACCTCACAATAAGTTAGATGATTCTTTGCCTTCACTTTGTGCCATTTTTCATTTTCTTTGCAGAGTACCACATACAGTATCTAAGCATAACTAACAAGATACCATAGAGCTTGAAAAGTTTAACTCACAAAAATCTACATTATTTCGTAAAATGTTGTGTTTATCAAACAAAATATTACATGATAAACTACTGAAGGAGTCAGAACATTCCTCTAGAGCTAATATTCAATATTCTAGTTACACACTGAGAAAAAGCTAACACAGTCAAAATATTAAGTTAGGCAAAAACTGGAGACGTATTTCATTTACATCTTGCCTATAAGCTCCCTATTAAGAATTTCAGAGCTAAGATGAAATAAATACAGGCTTTTACAGCAGATATAAGTAATACTGCAACAACTGCAAGTTCATTGTTCAGATGCACTAAATAATAGTCTCACAAACATTTTTTCTTGAACTCCAGGAATCCTGAAGTGATTTAATCTTAGGCTGAGTTTTTACAGCACCCAGTAGAACAGGGCAACACAACTCTAATGGGACAGGATGCTACTAATGTAATGTCAGCCTCCTTGAATGTACAGTTGTAATTATAACTGGAGATAAACTGGCTTAAAACCCCCCCAACAAAAACACAACATGTCCCCCCACACCAAAGGAAACGAAACAAACATCCCCCCCCAATCATTTGAACAGAAAACTTCCTTCCTTCACATTTGTGTTTAAAAATACAGTTTGGTGGTAGCCAGGCTGACAGACACCTGAAAAATTACTTCTTACCTGAAGCTAGAAAAAGTTCTGCTTAATAAGGTCTACACCTCCTTGGTAATTTTCTTTTACTAGAAGAGGCTTCCTAGTCCATGATTAAAGACTATCGAGCAGCACTGAACAACCACACAGTCTCATTTCCTGTCTTATGGTAGAGGGGGATAAACAAAATGTACATATATATATATATATCTGCAGTTTGCTCCTTGGGTATGTCTACTTACTTGTTTATAGAGAAACACAAGTGTGTTCTGCTCCTGCTTTAAGCTGACCAGGAACTGTCTAGTTGCCACTGGAAGAACACTGAACCCAAGGTAAAAAGCCCCACCCATGAAAGAAGACTTTGTTTTCCTTGAAGTCTATATGGAAGTAGGCAAGCCCTTACACAGACATGTGCACCTACAGGAAGAGTGTTTCATTATTATTTAGCCATATTATAATAAGTTAATGTTTTTACTCAGAGCAACAACTCGCTCTAGAAGCCAAGTCTTTAACTGTAACTCATACAAAGTACAAGGGCCACACTGTGTCCCAGGAAAGCCTTTTCAGCATATTTCATTTAAAAAAAATACTCTATGGAACAACAGTTCTTGCATTTTAAAGCTTAAGAAAAGCAGCCAAGGTTTTGCAGACACGAAAAGCAAGCAGTTATAATACTGGAGTACACAGTTTTTATCGTAAGACAGCTTTTAGGTTCCTAAAAAGGGCAACAGTTGGTATAGCTGCTGGAGACACATTGCAATACTGCATTATGCTGCTCACAACCCAGTCGGATCAGAGCACCCTCACAAAAAGTTCTCGTAACTAGTAGAACATACAACTCAGCAAGCCTGACTTCAAAGACAGCACAGCTACATTAAATAATCCTTCTGCAGAAGGAAATAGCAGCAGTCTTGAAATAAGAAACCAGAACCAGTTGTCTAACAGTTTGTGGGTTTGGTAATTAGATATTACTGTAGCTCAAAGGTTTTTCTTTATCTTTTTTGAAGTGTTTCATTACAAAATGTTCTGTTCAGCACAAAACACCTGAATCATGTTGTTCACATACTGAAATAAAGCATCTAATAAAGTTATCTGTTGTATTACACAAGTTCAAAATTACAAGTAAAGCACCAAACAGCTACCTTTTTATTCCCTGTACATACAATGAAAGATTTATTCATCAACAAAAAAACAAACAAACAAGAAAAGCCCAGAATAACCAACAAGGCTGAAGGCTCTCAAAACCAAAAATTACCATCCCCAAGAACATCAGTTTTCTATTACCAAAATCTCAGGCACAATAAGATGAAGTCCTTCACCTTCACTCCCAGCAGTTTCTCACACTCATCTCCCACTCTTACAAAGTAAGTTTTAGTTAAACATTTTACCTATTAGTGCAATTCAAGCATGCTTAATCAAAATACTGCATATGTCCAAACCAGATTAGTTCCAACTAAAAAAGGGAAAGTTGTCAATGTTCTATCATTTAAGTAGTACAGGACTTAAATTGTCTAAGCTATTAGACTACTGTTACTTCTGTCAGCTTCACCAAAATTTGGCTTCCACTGTCTAACTCACCTCAATATGCCCAAGCATGGCAGCA
>NW_020897717.1:14226810-14272405 GCF_003984885.1 Neopelma chrysocephalum
TTTGGGTACTTTTTTTGTTGGGGTTTTTGTTGTTGTTGTTTGTTTTTTTTTTTAAATTACAGTAACTGTATGTAGGTATGTATATATACCAAATATGCCAGTTTAGGAAGTACTACTTTAGGTTAAAAAATAAAAACACCACAAACAAAATCCCAAACTATGGCCAAACTTTCATGTCAGCAAATAGATTCAGATGAGTGAAATTTAAGCCCAGATTTGTTGCATGCAGTAGCTTTTATATCCGGCTCTACTTAGTCTGACTTCAGTAAACCACGCTCTTCACAGTCAGCTTGAATGCTCTTTGGAGTTTGATTAATCACATCAAACCCCCTACAGAACACCCAATACTATTTATGGACTTGTTTAAAGACTAAAATTAAATCTCTGTTTGTTAGTCTGATTTTAAGACTCGCTTCTGAAGCCATAATACCAGTATATGATCATTTCCTATAGCTCTTAAAAGGGGCAACAGTCAAATATCTGCACACACGTACACACACAATTGCTGAAACAATGCAATCTAGCAAAACTGCAAGCTAAAAAAGTTACTTGAATACACAAAGTGCCAAAGATAATAATTTTAAAACCTACAGCGAAGTACTATGGAAGTCTGCATCTTTAAAAAGAGATTCCAAGAAACACAAGAATGTAAGTCAAAGCAGCTGAGTTCATCAGTTCTTAATTAGCTTCCTCAGATGAGCCAACCTTAACACAAAAACCGTTTCCCTGTAAGCCCACATGTCAGCCTGTTACATGAACAAACATACAAGAGTATCCTATACAACCTCATTTTCTAGGTGTTCTGGCCTTCATCCCCTTATTGCAGCATGCACAGCAGTTTTCCATAAAACTGAGTTTTTAGGTCCTTAGCAAAGTTTTGCTGGATGAAGAAAAACTGCTCAGGTCAGCCATTTGTTAAAAACAAACATCTTTCTGCTTCGTGTCTACTACAGTATGGCATTCTGAAGGTTCAGAAGCAGCATCCATTTTGTTAACAAAAAAACCCATTACCCAGACAGTCTAAAGAACCAACAGAAAGGTGTAAGAGACATTCAATTCTTACTGCTTCTCAATTCTGAGAAAACAGTACTTTATATTATGTAAATCAGAAACATCTATTGTACATTTCTCCTCTGCTTTAGCCTTTGTGTCTAAAACCACCTGTGTCCACTATGAAAAGTTATAGTTGAAAGTTGAGTTTATAAAAAAGTATGCTTCTATAGGCTTTCTGCCTTCCACTAATCTTGAAGACAGTCTGGATAAATAACATGCCAGTGATTCTCCAGTGAAAAAACACAGCAATCGTATGTTGATGCATAAAGGGACTGGCTGTCCAAAATTACAAGAAACAAGTGGCTAAGGATTAGCCTAGTACTATCTTCTATTCATACTCATCTGATTAAAATTTTAAAGCTTTAGTTTGACCCCACTATTCCATATCCAGGTACCAAAATGTCTCACACACACCTTCTCTACTCCCCACCTCCACCACTCCTTTAACTGTCTCTTCCCAGCAAAATCCTGTTAAACCAGCTCAGAATAGTTTTCGTGTTCCTGCTAACAGTAGGTACAATCAGATTACTTTAAAAGATAAAGGAAACATACTGTTGCCCATCTTAAAAGTGGTGAGGGTTTCTTACCTACTACAAACGTGATCTATTAGCAGCGAGACAGAATCTAGATTACTATCTAGTTTCGTATTATGATATAGGCACCGGTCCCGTTGTAGTTCCACAGCCTGACGGAGCAGGTTCTGTAAACGCCTTGGAGGAAGCATCACTGATGGGGGTAGGTAGGCTTTAGAGGAGTTATGAAGAAAAAACAAACACATTAAAAAAAAAAAACAAAACCACTTATCAAGTTACAAGTAAGAGCATACTTTGATTTGAGTGTTTTTGGAAAAGACCTTAGTAAATAAAGTACACAGCTTGTCAAATTTACAGCTATACACCTGGAATTAGAAGCATGAACTCCTGGAAAGCAGAGCGTATGCAAGGCATCTGTAGTTATAGAGTATGTTGTTGTGGTCAACAAGCACCACTTACACAAGCTAACTCGGTATTTAAAAAAAAAAAAATCAGTAAAATTATAAACCAACAGTATCAGTATAAGGAATTACCTATTAACACTATCAAAACAAAGAATACTGTGGGGTTTACAACTCTGATATATAGTATTACAACAGCCACAAGAAAGAGAGAGGAGAAACTGTAATTCATAGTGAAGTATGAGACCACTGTCAACCAATACTAATATCACTAGTGGTTTTAGGCCACACTTCAGTTTTCACCTCTCACTACAGCAAGCATCTGTAACACACACACACCCCCCTCCCAGAACCACACATTTAATCACCAAGTTATACCATCACTGCATGCAGCAGAGGTAAAAAAGTAAGAGTTCTATTGCAAACAGTTTATCAGAGACAGCAAAAGGTTAGGTACAGAAGACAAAAGGGTAAAGGCACCTAAAGGCATCCCCATTAACCAAGAAATACCAGAAAAGCAAACAACCAGCAAACACAGGTAAAGTCAATTCCCTGAGATATGTAAGATATATGGGATTTACAGAGGTGAGAAGAAATGCTAAACACTAGAACATCTTACTCTGGAGTTTGTCCAGAAGTTTAGATCTGGAAGCTGTTCCTTTCCCTTCCCATTCTGCTTTTGCACGCAAGTCATCTGCATGGCTACACATCAGGTACCTGTTTAAAAAAAGGGCACACACACCAACAGACCAAGTCTTTCTGGAATCATTTGTTTCACTTTTGAGCATGATATAGATTATAACATTCTTATTGATCTGGAAACAGGTGACTTAAGCTTGAGACCAATAGGAAAAAGGGTAGGAAACTATTTCAGAGGAAAACACATCTTTAGAACAAATGTCTACACTAGCCATAGAAAAAGAAAACAAAACACAAGCGATTTTAGGGAAGGTAGAAATAACTTATTTTCATCTCAGAACAAACCAGATTATATTTACCTACTTAATTCAATTATAAGGTAGCTGGCTGATAATTCTCAAGATCGAATGACCATACATATATATGTACTAATTTGGGCTCTAGTAGTATAAAAGTAGATAATCATCAGGTTGTTTTCAAGCATCTGAGACAGAACACTGTCTACTGAATAGCATTCTCTACTCAGCATTTTATCATATCTCACTACAGCTTATTAATCAACAGGATAATAGCTTTAACACAGCTTGAGCCTTCACAACGTCAGCTATCAAAAGCCTTAGAAAACTTCAGTGCAAGGGCTCTCAGAGTCCAAACACTTACCCACTGAGGACATGAATGCGTTCTGTATTATATTTCAGAGGCGTCAGTTCACAGCGTAGAACCTGAAGTGCCTCCAGGACCTTGCCATCCTCCAGGTATTCCAGGTACTTCTGCTGCAGCAGCAAAAACTTCATCCTCTGACATGACAGAAAGCAGCAGTCAGGGGAAAAAGGTTGACTGAAGTTTCAGAAAACGTTTGAGCCTAAACAGAACAGTAGAAACCATTCTACTATGCCCTTCAGAAATACAGCTCTATGTAATGTTTCATTACTCAATTTCTTTTGCTGGGTTTTCAACAACATTGTACCAATTAAGTTACCCGTGAATTTCCTCCCTGACTGATGGGGCTGTAAGTATATTTTTATCTCATTCCTCAGATCCCCCCTACAACTTGTCTCATTTTTACTCACTCCTTTTAGCCATCATTCTTCAAACCTTGAATTAGACAGGCTCTTCAATGTAAGATTCAGTCAAGAAAGTGCCCAAAAATCAGCTATTCACATATTTAAGATTGTATGACAGCACAGAACACAACAGGCCAACTCAACAAGTTCTCACACTGCTTACATAGGAGCAGACAAGGATTGTTTGCATAGCTGCATAACATATAGCAATAGCAAATTGACACTGCCCGAGGTTTTGTTTTGTAGTTCTACCTTAAGTTGTTTTCCTTGGGTGGTGTTTTCAGGATTACAGAAAAAAAAATACAGTTTCCTATATTTAGGAACCACTTCACCTCTCTGAATTAATCACTGTTATTTCATAGCATTCCTTTCACCTTGCACAGTTTTAGGTTGTTTTCTTTTTTTAAGAAAATAATCAAACATGCTATTCTAACAACAAATATCTGTGGATTAAAAAAAGGAAAATCAGGTATTAATTTACTATAATAAAAAAAGAAGAAAAAAGTCCTAGAAACTTCTAATAGTAATTTAGTAGAAATACAGTTTGGTTGTTTCTAGACGAAACCAACTATCCTGTGTTTGCACATGTTCTTTACTGCTAGCCATTATCAGACAGAAATGACATTTCTAGTCCACAAAACTCACCATGTTAAAGAGGAAAATGTATGTCTTAGAATTTTGGTGACAAACAGCTTGGAGATTATGTGTAGCAAATTACATTCACTTTTCTAATGAATACACCACCAGTTCAATCACCAGTTTCCTTTGCTTTCATCAGACCTCAGGCACCTCACTATTTTCATGCTCATATTTGGTCAATGTTTACTTCGTTTCAAACACACTGCCTGCCTCCTTAAGCAGAGGGATAATTGGGAAGTTTAAGATGTTCCTGTCCTGTTAAAGCTCACATGAAAGTTTAAGGCTTACTAGATGTAAAATCCAAAGTGAAAACATAAAGCATTTTTGTTTCCACAGCTCTTCAAAAGAAGGAAGTTTCCACATACAGTGCTATTAACTTACCACACAGCTTTGTGAAGAATAAAACATGTCACAGTAAAGATGATTTATGTTCAAACATGTCTGTAGTGCTCTGCTGTCCTGTACGTGACAGGCAAACCCATATTACGCTCCCTATCCAGCTCTTTAGTTCATTGGAATTTGGAATTGTTAGACCATCACTGTACAGTTTTTCCAGGTGAGACAACACTTTTTGATGTTCTGACATGTGAAAAACCAAAAGAAAGATATCCCAATTATTTACAACCTCAGTGGTTGGCTCCATGCAGTAGGTCAGCAGACCTCACGCTGTTTGCTTATCTACCAGCAGCAGGAGGGATAAGAGTTTCCTCTACCAGCTGTGCACATGCTCACTAGGATGCCTGGAGATGCTCAGGTAGCAGTCTCATACTGTATTTCACTCCTCTTGGTCACCTCACACTGATGATCAACACCAGATAAAAAACAGTGTGACATTTCCAGTTTGTAATAAAAACTATAATCCTCCACCTCTTCCTTCTCCATTCACTGCATATAATATTTATTAAATTTATACAATATTGCCATTAAATGTGATAGCCTATCTTTTCTGTATCTAATTACTCTTTCTCCCTCCCTGCTTTTAGGACTTGGCACATTAATTTCATTTTGTTAGAGGAAAAAGTATAAAGAGCAGAAAACACCAAAACACAGATTTATAACACCAGTCCCAACAACTCCATGGAATACTGCCACGCAGAATACTGTAGCCAAGTTATCCAAAGAGGTGTAATTTCAGTTTTGGGTTAGAAAGTATAGTTTAAAAAAAAAAAAAAAAGTCAGTGCCGTGTGTGACTTCAGAATATCAGGAATATAAAGGCCTCCAGAACAACACAGTACTACACACTTCATGCAGGAATCTATTGTTACCATAATGGTAAATTAGAATAAAAGATAAGCAGTTTGAAATTGTAATTTATTTATAGCAAAAGGCAGGGAATAAAGTGTGGATAGGGAAGTTAAATTGATATGCTAAGCTATTTTGATAACTGCTCCAAAACTCGCCCTACAGCAGACTCAAACAATGGCATGAATTTCCTTAAGGCAGAAGTCACACTCCAGTGACACCAGATTTCAAGTAATTTTTTAAATCAGGACACTCACTGCCTCCTACTTCTTATTTCTGTGCAACTAGTGACTTTACCGACAAAGAAAGTTCACTGAACAACTGAATTTTATCCTCGTTTTCTCTCAACTACTTTATGCCCTACTAATAGTATTGCTAATTTCTTCCCAACACCACCTTCTCACAATATCCAAGACCATTTTGAGTAAATTACCTCTTCTAGAGCCCAAACAATCTCTTCTAGAAGAAAAGAGAACTGTTTATAATATTTGCAACTGTAAAAAGCACAAACTCCGCTATTTAAGTGGAATAGAGTGAGTATAAAACTCATCTGCTGCAATGCATTCACAAGAGCAGCTTATTCTTTCTCCATATTCTCTAGCTGCCTTACAAAGAAGGGGAATCAAGATTATCAAAATCAAAACCATACCATTATCATCTCAGTGTTTGCAATGGAAATTCAACACCATTACATTCTTTACTATTGAACAGTTTAAATTCAGACACCACCATTGCTTAGCTTATAGAAAAGACTCTTCACCTTGAAGGATCCATGGAAGAGTCCATTCAACAGTTTCAGCACTGCAGTCTGGCTGGTTTTGCTCAGTTACTACTACCTCATCCTGCATTTCAAATCTAAGAGAGGATGAAGTGCATTACTCTGTTGTTTTGACAAGATAGTATCAAAGTGTAGGTTGAACTCTGATTACCCTGGGGCAAAACTAAGACAGAGTTAACAGATTTACAGGGGCGACGGTGTTTGTTTGTTTTAATCTATGTACTGTTAGCATCTTGCTTTCTTCAAAATGTAGCCTTTGATTACTAATAGGAATACGTAGTACTGCACTCCTTCATTTTCCTAACTGTCAGTAGGAAAACCCCTTCCAGAATCTTAAATTCTAGGAAGTCTGGCATGCACCACAATTCACCAGCACTAGGTAACCAAAGGTGAAAACCTCAGCAAACACAACTGGAAGATAACAGGACAAACACACTATCACAGTCAAGAACTCAGGTCATTTTGATCACTGGTTGCAGTAGCGAGTCTTCCGAAGTTTAATGATCAAAATGCACGATAACTTAAGTTTAGGATTAGATTTTGGTGTCATTTCTGACCTGCATATTTTAACAAGCTCCACCACAGTTTTATTACCATACTAAGAGTCCAAAATAAGTAAGTAAACATTGCTGAAACAACTATTCTTTGAAGTTAAACAGGTAACTAAAAGAAATGCTGAAATTATTAGCTGATGTTTCAAAACAAACACAATAGCTATCTACTTACAGTCTGCAGAACTAAGACCTCAATTTTCATTTCCTGTAGTCTATTACATTTGATAGTCTTCTAAAACACTGATAAAAGCACTTAAAGCCAGCCCAAAACTTAAACGTAAGATTTTATATGTAAAGGGCAGAAAATATTCTGATCTACAGAATATAGAAAGGAATTTAATGAGGTTTCAACCATACCAAGTCCTGCCACATGGACAGTAACTAATTCCAACAGGGAACTGCCCTTAATGCTTGTAGCAAGAGGGACACCATACAGGCAGGTGGAGCACTTTGCTCAAACAATACAGTAAAAAATGTTATTTATGTATTGCCTGCTGCAGACTGTATACCTCCAGAACAAGTAAAGAGGACAATTTGAAAGTATATTCTAGATGACTGTAAAGGAATAATCTCCAGGTTTCTTCCTAGGTTCAATTAGTTACCCAAGATAGATACCATAATGTGCTTGAGTAGCCCTAAAATAAGCAAAACCTCCGGCTGGCTTGAAGTTGACATTTTCTAAGCATTACTCAAGGAAAAACATCATGCTTGATCCAACTAAAGTTTTCCTACAGATTGTCTCAAGACATCTGTATCTTATATACTGGAAAAGTAAACATGACTAATCACATACTATATAACACACAGTTGTGTTGACACAAATACAAATAGAAAACTATCCTGTGTGCTACCACACACCCCCCATATCAACACACTGCATCAAAGGTTTAAAAATTGAGATCAGCCATTTCATGTTTAGTGTTTTCACCTGTAGAACTTAGAGCGCTTTGCAGAAATAGTAAAATAAAACACGAGTAGAATTTTTAAAATACACATGTATCCCCTTCACTGACCAGACATTTCAAAAGCAGCTATTTATCCTGGTCATTTTGTCCAGGTCACATTAACCATAAGTGGAAAAAAAAAGCCAACCAAACCACAAACCAAAACCAAACCACAAAACACACACCCTACTTTGTTAAATACTCTGTGTCATCTAAACTTTTAGGCACCCATTCTTCTTGTACGCACACATTTTGAAACATCTAGTCATACAGCGTGAGTCACAAGTCAGGAGTCAGGAAACACAAAATCTAATTTTCCATTTTAGAGTTACCTGCAGCAGCATCTTGCTTGGACTTTCCCTGATCAACACATTTATCACCTTCATTAGCTCTGACTTGACTGCATTTGGATTACCTACACAGCACAAAGCATCCCTCCTTACCTTAACCTGAGGGTCTTTCATTAGTCTTCCAGCTGCTGATTACACTAATACCTACCCCAACCTCAACCATGTACAAAAAGCTGGACAGGGAGGAAGGCAGAGACAGAGTGCACACAATGGAATGCACACGAGCTCAACTTAACATTGCAAGTCATGTTGTCTTACTAACATGCACACACATGTAAGATATTTAAAACTGTTACCTGTTCTAAACTATATGAAGTTTATATAAAGGAGAACAACTTCGAAAAAAAAAAACCCAGTTAATATTTGGTTCAGGTAAAGTTCAGTCTAAACCAAGTATTTTTATTGCATCAAGTTTTCTGGAAGCAGTTAGACATCAACATTAAAGAAGAGTACGCTTTCAGAGCCCTCCAAAACAACAGAAGGAAAACATACCCTTTTTCCTCAAATTCAGTTATCCAAAAAGTACAGTGCTCATAGTCAGTTAAACCTTGACTCACAGACAGGCAAAACACTAATACTACAGATAAACTTCATAGCTTCACATGTCAGAAACATGAGAAAATCTGTTTCAAATGGCCATTCATATTCACATACAGCAGCTTCATAATTTCAGTCCGCACAAACAATTGAAAGCTGCATGCAATATTCTAAACTATTTCAAGTCTGAGAAAAGAGAAAGCACCGGTCTAATTAGGAGGTGCTAAGGTTTGACCGAATTAATAGAAAAGAGTGCAAACTTCTGTCAAGTACCCTCTGATGTTTTGTTAAACATCTGTTTTCCTACTTCACTTCCTGTTCTCTCTTTCTCTCCCTCCCCCACCAGACAGGAAATTGTCTTGACAACAAATGAATCAGCTAGAAGTGGAACTAAGCAGCCATCAGCTGATTCCTCATTGTTTACAGTCACAGACACTTCAAAAAGACTTGCTACTGTTTTCTTCCTAAGTGACCTTAGCTGTTCTAACTTCATTTCATTAAAATAAACGTTTAAACACAACAGAACGAGCTGTTTGAAGAGCCAAGTAATGATTTTCATCTTGAGATACAAAAATCAAATCAAGAAACACTTCACTCAAAGCAACTGAAATCATAACAACACATATCGTAATTGTTAAGTCACAGGATCTACCAACCTTCTATTTCTAGATTTATCTTTTTTAAAAAAGGAAAAAAAGGCCAGCCAAAGAGAAAAAGCTGTAAATAAAATCCCAAACAGCAATACAAATGCATTTGCTCTTTAAAAGCCATCTGGAAAAGCAACAGTATTGTTCATAGTGTATAGCAGCCTCTATATTCTTGTAATGTGCTATTACAAAGCCAACTCCACATTAGTATTACTGCATTTTATTTCTAAACTTCTCTTCCCCCAAGAAAACTTAACTCCTATAAACACAGAGATTGTGAGAAGTATTTCAAGTATTCAAATTAGGATAGTGACAGGATTTATATTTTATCAGTTAGGTATGTTTAACAGAGTTTAAACATTCAGTACACTAGATCTTAGCCCCAGTACTTTTGGGCTGCCTATCTCACGTTCTAAAACAGAATAAAAAAAGTTCAGATTAGTATGACATATGAGATAGCATGCAAGTAGCTTAAAGTAAACAAAAAAAACCAAAACAACAAGAACTATGGACAACCAACTCCATAGTGAGAGATTACACCACTACAATTAGTTCAACTACACAGCTCTGAAAGAGTTCAAGTGTGCCTCTTACCACAATTGCATGCGGAGAATGCACTAAGGCCTTAAGTTCATTCAGGTCGTTCTCAGCCTGCAGAAATCGGTATAAGAAAAAAAAAAGTATATAAGGAGGGTGGATTTTGAATTCTCTCACAGATACTATAAATTTAAACAGTGGTTAATACAGTCCTATAAGCCCTACGTTACCTTATCCCATTCTCCTTCCATGACATGATTGCGGAATTTGGTAGCAGAAGGATGTTCTAAACGACATCCTGACTCTTGCATGAGGAGATCAACAGTCTGGCTGCAGGAGAGATACAGTGTAAAAAAACCCGACCAGTTTTACCCTCACAAATACACCGCCTGCTATGATAACAGTTTACTATATTTTAAAGTCAATTTAAGAAAACAAGAACACTATGACCAGATTCAGATGCTTGTTCAGAGAGAGGATCTCAGTTGTCTGAGACAGGTAAACAGCTACCTCTACCTAAAGCAAGTTGTCAATGAGCTTGAAAGCTTCGCTGAAGTACCATGAAGTCTGTGACTTACCAGCCACCACAGCCATCCCTGCATAGAAGATAAACTTCATGAAGGAAGATACAGACTAGAAAGCTGTTAGCTATTGGTTGCTATCCCTGGACCCCTCCCTGCCTCCCCCCCCCATAAAAGAACACAGAAAGCTACGACATCTGTCACAGGCCTGATTTTTTCTTCTTCCTCACATCTTAAAAGACTGGCTCCTTAAAAAAAAATAAACAAACTCATGAACCTGTAGCCCTCCCCCTTTTATACTAAAAATAGCTTATTTACTGTGGTGTCGTCTATGAATAGTCACGAGTTGTCTGCTGCTGTAAACTTGCCTCTTGTGTCAGAGGCAATTTATTTTATGGGATAAGTTCTTTATAGCTGACCCATTCCGCAGTGTTTTGAAGATTTCTTTTGTGGTAGCTACATAAACACTTCACGGGACTTTTCTAGCCTCCTTCCAAAATTATGACATGCTAGCTTTAGTTTTACTCACAAAGTGAGTGTTGTGATTAAATACTTAAGACTTCCCTTACTCCACTGGGAAATCATTTTCCTAATTCTGATTTTAAGAAATGGCCAACATATTCGTTTGTTGTTTACAAGTGAAATTATTACCAAGAACACGTGTCCAGCACAAATCTACAGAGGCCTTCACCATTTACAGGGCCAAAGGTTTTCAGAGTGAGACCAAACAGCCTCTTTAAGTGGCAGTTTACTTTGTGCTCGCTTCCTGTGAGCTGACAAGCCAAATCTTGGAGCTCATCTGCGAAAAGCCGCCCCCCCACACCCAGCTGCGGGCTCCATTATGTTTACCAGATAACTTCTCCCCCACTGACACATTTGTATTGATCTACCCTTATCGGTGTGCAACTCGACTTCCATATTGCCATTCCTGGCAGGGGAAGCTCCCGTCCTGCCGCTTCGCAAAGGCACCGGCCCAGGCTTGGAAAACACATCTCCGGCTCCATTTTTTTCCAGGAGCGGGCCTGCCCCACGGCTCTGCCTCACACCCGGGCACTGCTCTCCCATCTTTGCGGACTACCAAGCTGCGACAGGGCAGCTCTGGCCACCAACCCCCGCTCCGGAGGTCCCTTTTCCCTCCCCTCGCCTCTGCTCCCCGCTCCGGGCAGCCCATCCTCCGCGGGGACCCCGCGCAGGACCCTCCCCGCGAACACAAGGGGAGGACGGGGAGCGTGTGTGCGGGACTCCCCCGGCCCCGAGGGGACCCTTCGGTCGGTCGGTCGGGGCGCCCCGGCCAAGGAAGGAAGGACGGAAGGAGCCTCCCCCCCGCCGCTCCGGCCGCGCTGTCCCTCGCCCACCGCGGCCACTTACTTGAGCCCCAGCCCGTGCAGGTGCTGCCCGATCAGCCGGATCACGTCCTCGTCGGACTGCGAGAGCCGCTTCTTCTTCTTCAGGGCGCTGCCGCCGCCGCCGCTCCCCCCCAGCTCGGCGGCGGCCGGGCCGGGCCCCCCGGCGGCGGGCACCCCGTTGTTGACGCCGAGCCCGCCGGGGCTGCCGCCGCCGGGGCCGCCGCTGTTGGCCGAGGGCAGCAGCCCGTTGGCGTGGGCCAGCTGGTCGCCGGCGGCCGTGCCCGCCGAGGCCTCGCCGTTCTGGGCGCCCAGGCAGCCCAGCTCCGGGCCCTGCGGCGGCGGCTGCTGCTGCTGCTGGCCCCCTCCCGCCCCGTTGGCCTGCATGGCGCTGCTGGCGATGCCGCCGCTGCTGCTGCTGCCTCTGAGCGGGGCGGCGGTGGGGGCGAGCCCGGCGGGCAGCGAGGGGGACTGGGACGAGGTGAGGCCTGCTCTGCCCGCGGACGCCCCGGGCTCTCCTGCTCCCTCCACCGCCGCCGCCGGGGAGGCCCGGGCTTTCTTCCGCGGGGGCGGGGAGGCTCCGCCGGTGTCCGAGTCGGAGGAGGAGGAAGCGGAGGCCAGAGTTTCCTCGCCGAGAGCGGCCGTGGTGGGAAGCCGGGGGGGCGAGGAGGGGGAGGCGGCGGGGGCGAGGGGAGGCGGAGCGGGGCCCTGCGCCCGCCGGGGGTCCCGGAGGCAGCGCCGCCGCCCGCTCGGGGCTCCCTCTGGCGATGGCGGCCGCCGCTGCCCTGAGCCCCCGCCCGGCAGCCCCAGGCGCCCGGCCCGCTCCGCTCGCTGCCCGCCGGGTTTGTCTCCTCTCAGCCCAGCTGCACCTAATGGAGTCCGGGCCGGGACGTCACAGGAAATTCCTGCACTGCCCCCTACACACACTTCCGCCGCCCGGGGCCGCGGTGGGCACGGCCCCACGGCTGCCGGGGGGCGGTGGCGGGGCGGCTCCCGAGGGGCACAGGGACGCCCCGCCGGCAGCGCCCGGGTGGCCGCCCGCCCGCCCGGGGTCCCCCGGCGCCTGTGGGGGCCGTGGGCGTCGTGCCCGAGGGGGTCCCGGGGGTCCCGGGTGTGTTCCCGGCGTGTCCCCGCGCCCGGCGGCCCTGGGGCGGGAGAGGTGCGAAGGTGGGCGGGCAGGAGGCGCGGGGGGCGCCCACCGCCCCGACGTGTCCCGGTGGGACCGGCCGTCCCTGTCTCACCCGGGGCAGGTGACCGGGCACTTTCCGGCAACGGGTGATTTCCTGGTGCAATTTGGACGAGGAGAAATGGGTACAAATTGAAACAGGGAACATTTAGGTTAGGTGTTCGTAAGAAATTCTTTACTGTGAGGGTAGTGAGACACTGGCACAGGTTGCCCAGGGAGGTTGTGGATGCCGCAGCCCTGGAAGTGTTCATAGACAGGTTGCATAAGGCCTTGAGCAGCCTGATGAAGTGGGAGGTGCCCCAGCCCATGGCAGAGGGGGTTGAGGCTAGATGATCTTTAGGGTCCCTTCCAACTTATGATTCTGTGTTTGCATTTTTTAAAAGAAAGGGAAATGCTCAATGAAGTCACATCCTGGTGTTGCCCAAGTTGGTTACTGGAGGATTTCAGACCTGCTACTGGTCTTGTCTGTCCCAGTCACTGCGTGCACGGGCATGAAAAGAGGGGGGAAATGGCAGTTTTGCTGTAAATCTTTCAGGAATGTTGAGAGTTGGGGCACATTTGTCAGGACAGGCTATTGGAAGACACTGGGAATTTTGGGGTCCCGGACTCTGCTCTGAGGTCTCCCTGCTGTCCTTCCTGTGTGATGGAAGGCAAACTCAAAACCTGAGCCAAGTCTCTGGTCAAAAGTCATGAGACGAGTGAAGTCTTCATCTTTAAAAATAGCATCTTGAAATAATACATTGTACGTTACTTGATTTAGAGCCTGTAATTTTTATCTTTGGTATGCTCAAGCTTTTCTCCAAAACCCAAAGGGAAATAACAACACTTTTTTTTTTCTCAATGAAAGCTGAGATTAACATCTAATCATCTTCCCCTTTAGAAGCTGAGGTTTTAGGAGCACCAACTTAGGTTAAACTAGGAAGTATGGACAATAGCACTTTCTTTCGAGTGGAACTTTGAAGAACTCTAACTGAGGGAGACCACAGGCTCAAGACCTGTGGAGAAGTCTGTGAAGGGACAAAATCCATGAAAGACTTGAAACCAGAGGAGGAAATGAGACCATGTGGAGGCCTGGCCAGTTGAAGCAGATACCTTGGCCCTGTTTAGAGGCCTTAGAAGGTATTTGGCTGATAACAGCCAAAGTGATCTTACACTGGAGGGAGAGGTTGGAAAGAGATTTGTTGTTGACCTCTGCCCAGGTGTGGCTGTAGGGGTAAATTCAACATTGGTCTTCTGGAGAGGTTGATTTTGTGTTCTTTAGTTCACCCACCGTTGCTGGAGAAGACAATGCTTGTGTTTTAGCCGCTTCACCACTGCTATTTATCCTCTCATCTCCACTGCTTTATCTTTTCAGCATTCCTGAGTTCTTCCTTGGTCCTCCCAGATGTCATCACTTAATCTGTAATTCAAAAGCTTGGGTAAAGATGACAGGAACACTACAGAGAGCAGCACAGACCCTGTGAAAGCACCTGAAAGTGAACTCTAAAGATCAAGACTAGGTTTCAGGAAGGTAAAGTTGCTCATCATCCTTTCCTGCCCTGTGCCACAGTGTTCGGGGCGGAATGGGGAGGTAGAAACCCCTTCCTGCTGTACCAGTTGGTGCCACTGTCCCTCCAGCTGCTGGCCCTGCCACACTGCTCTCACATTGCCTGCAGAGCCTGGCCTTCCCTAGTCAGTCACTGCTTTTGCTACCTGCATGTGCCCTGCTGTTCCCACACGCTAGTGTCTGTCTTGATGAATCTGTGTAGAGTATGTCTGTGACATAAGAAATGCAGAATCCCTTTGCTGTAGCTGGGTAATGTCATATGGGCAAGTGGCTCTGTATACCCAGCTGTGGTAGAAAAGGGTCTCACAGGGTTGCAGTTTCCCTCTCTCATTTCAATTAAATACTCTCAAGGAGTAAGAGTAGTGTTTGGGGCTGAAAAGAACCTAAAAGATAATCTTTAAGAGGTACGTACTAATTTTATTGAAAGTTCTCCCCCCCACACCTCTCACACACATATTCTCCTTCCTTCTGGGAGGAGATATCCCAGCACAAACGCGAAGAGCTGGAGGAAGAAACTCAGTATTGTTTGGATGGTACAGACCCCGGCTCCTGTGCCAGAGGGAGCTGGGATGAGACATCTGAAAGTTTCTTGGGATCCCAGGTGACAGAAAGGTGTAGAAGGGGAATGATTCAGAATCCCACATGTGAAGAGCATGCCTCAGCCAGATCTTAGCCCATGTGTGTAAAGTTCCTGGAGCAGTTTCTCCTGCTGTCCTCCTTTGTCACCTATGGCTTTCCTAGTCATAGGGAAGAGCTTTTCCTTCTCCTGGGCTTTTCCTAGTCAGCAGGAGAGAATCTTGAGAGATAGGTCTCTGGCTAGCAGACTTTCCTCCTTGTGCTGCAGTAAGGAAATAGAGACTCAGGAAAGGGGTAATGGCACCCTGCTTTGTCAGTCTTCCATCAGCTAAGCCCTGATTTGGATCCTGATTCTATTCCACACCCGTAAGAGAGAAGGCAGATTTAATAATCCAAATAAGTGTGCAGCTTTTTGAGCAATTAGACAAATGAACTGGTAAATACACTTGTGACAGATGACTCTATTATAATAACATAAGTATGCATTCATCATATTCAAGCATCTTCAGAGTTTCCCAAAAGTAGAGAATAAATGCAACAATTCAGCTGTAACAGGTGACAAACTTAAAAACACTCAGAAGAGGAATTTTAAAGACAAATTTTGGCAAACTTACATACAGTTGTTGTAATATCAGCAAAGTTACTGAAGTAGAGGCATAATACATAACTATTCAGAATGTGTACAATTCTGACATTATTGTAATTCAAACCACTTCCTATTATAGACAGCCACATCTTTAATTGAAAAATGTTGCAGAAACACTTCTTAGTTATTTTGGCAGTTTAGAAAACTGAAGAGACCCATCACTCCCTATCAAAAACAACCAGTGAAGTGACCAATGTAGAATATGTTGAACAAGTGATATCTTTAAGTGTAAGAAAAGTGTCTTGGAACATTCTAGACTAAATACAAATGCTTGAACAGCAAGAAACGCTTCCATTTTCCAGGCTTGGAATGTTAAAAAAGAAAAAAAACCCTTCAATTTATCATTTATGGCCTGACTATAACTAATAAAACTTTGGCTAATTTCTCTCTCTCTTTTGTTTTTCTTCTCCATTTTGCCTTAGAGGAGGATGGGTCAGAAAGTCCAGATTCTGAATAATAAGAAGGAACTCTCATTAAGGGCTTGGGTTATTTGATAATAATCTTGTGAGGTTGCTTCAGCAGAGCTGAAATATTACAAAATATTAGAGAAACTCCTGGAGAGATGGTTTAGCAGTCAAAGCTCCATGATGAAGGTAATTAATCATTTGATTCCCTCCTATCAGGTGTGGATGTGTGTATACTTTTCCTTTTCCTATGCTTCTGCACCAAATTTGAGGTTACTGGAAGCAAACCAACTAACAACAAAGAACAAAGGAAGAAAGAATAATTTAGAACAATGGCATTTTCCGCAGTACCAGCTAAATAAATATTTGAACAAGCACCTGGATATGCTTGGAACTACCAAAAGATGAGATATGGATGAAAGACAACCACCTTCCTTAAACAGCATTTCTAGAAAGCATTCAACAGATAATAAGCAAATTATACTGGTCTGAGATTCCATCACTTCATGCAGAGGATGGTCGATACTTAAGTAGAGGAGTAGAATATGGAAAGCCAAAACTTGGCTGGAGTTGCAACTGAGAGCCAACATGAAGGGCAACAAAAAGACCATTCACAGGTGAATCAGCAGCAAAAGGAAGAGAAGGGAAAATGTGGGCCTGCTGCAGAATTGGGTCATTGAACTGCCCATAAAGGTCAAGGAAAAGGCTGAAGGACTCCTTCACCTTGGGTTTTACTGGGCTTGGGCTTTCCACATCTCCCAAGCTTCTGTGGCTTGTTCAGGGTTTAGGGTGGGAAGGAGACTACTCACAGAAAGTCCACTCTATCAAGCTGGGCATATACAAGTCCACTGGACCAGATGGCCTGGATATGAGTGTTGAGGGAGCTGGCCAGTGTTACTGTGTGCTCACCCCCTGTGTCATTTGAAAGGCCGTGGTGTTTGGAAGACTGTAGATGAATGAAGAAAAGGAAAATGTTACACGTTTAAGTTCAGTTGTGTCTGGCTCTATATCACTGATTTTGGGCTTGGCGATCAAGGGGAGAGTGGAGTATGCCATTTAAGTTTGTCTTTATTAAGGCTTTTGGTAGACTTCCTCAATAACTTTATAAGTGGCAAGATGTGGATGGGGTGGGCAGACTATGTGTGTGAAAAAACTGGCTGTACCACCAGGCTTGAAGGGCATTGTCTCATTGGTTTGAAGTCTGACTGATGCCCAGCTGGGAGGGATTAGGGATCAATACTGGAGCAAATCCTGTTTGATATATTCACCACTCAGTGGGTGGGACAGAACGCACCCTCAGCAAGTTTTCAGCTCATCTCCATGGCAAGCTGGGGGGATCAGTTGATATGCTGGAGGCCACACATGCCATTCAGAGTAGCCTTGGCAAGCTGTGGGAGTGGGCCAGTGAGAGCCTTGTGTTGGTCAACAGAGCCAAGTCCAAAGTCCTGAATGTGGGACAGACTATCCTTATAGAACGTTACAGGCTGAGAACCAACTGCCTTGGGAGTAGCCCAGCAGAAAGGGGCCTGGCCATCACACCTAGAGGGCTGCATTATGGATATATCCAGCAGATATGTGTCCTCTGTGCAGCACTGTGAGGCCACATTGGATACCCACTGTCCAGCTTGGGCTCCTCCAGCAGCAGCCAGGTCAGTGGAGGCTGGTGAGGTGGTTGGGGCTGGAGCACGTCCTGTGTGAGGAAGTGGGTTTGGCTACACCAGGATCTAATTACAGTGTTCACCTTCCCAGGGGGAATTATAGGGAAGACGGCACAAGGCTTCTCTCTGAGATGAGCACCAACAGAACAACAGACAAAAGAGAGAAGTTGCACCCAAAGATATTTCAATTGTGTATAAGAAAACAAAAGTTCAAAGTAAGAGTGGTCAAGTAGTGGAACACTTTCCCAGAATGGCTGTGGACTTTCCATCCATGAAGATAAAACTAGGCTGGATAAGGTTTTAAGCAACCTAGTTTAGCTTTGAAGATAGCCCTGTTTGGAGCAGAAGGTAAATCAACTTTAATTTTGCTGTGATTATAAACACAATTCCTGGAAGAATCCTTGAGGTATGGGGGGAACTGTATTGTCATGTCTCGGGGGTTACTGATACTACGTCCCAAAGCGTCAGTAGCGTCATCGTGTTGCCTTGTAGATGAGCTCACATGGCAAGGATAAGGGCAGTAGTGCTATTGTTGCAACCTAATTAAATATTAGGTAATCACACTGTGTCTTCTGTCCACCAAATTCATGTACATACACTAATGTCGACCTTTGCACTCTCCTGGGCAATCACAGCATGGTGTGGTCACAGAGATAAATGTCCAAAAGTGCTGAGAATCCCATGTGGTACAGAACGTCCTGTTTAATACATGTTATTATGTAGACAATGCAATTTCTCATAGAAGAGAATACCTGGCATGGTTTTGCCTGTATTTCTGTTGCCATAGGTGTCTTTCTGGATGTGCAGGACACCATGTACTGGGAGAACTCAGACTTCCCTGTATGGGCAGATAAAACATGCATGTGCAAGAAGTGTGATGCCAGACTGGTACTTACTGTGCAACTTCTCTGAGCATATACAGCACGACAATATTGCATATGCTGTGAATCTGACGTGTCAGACTTGCTTTGCATGCACGCTTTATCTGTCTGCGACTATCTTGGATATCAGTTTGTAAAATCTGTCTGTCTATACTGTGATATATCAGTCATTTTTAGGTCTATTAGGAAGTTATGTGTAGGCAGGATTTGGAAAGACAGTAGGCCACCATGTCAGTGCTTCAAAGGACTTGCAGTGGACAGAATAACAGCGTGCTTGGACTTTTCTTTTTTTCCTCCACATCTTGATAGACGTAAATGTTCACTCTTTATGGAGTCCCCTTCTGACTACTGTGTGCAGCAGGAGCTGGCACGTATTCCACAGAAAAGCCTATCACTGATTTTCTTCCATGAAGCTTTCCAAACACGTTGTTTAGAGTGTCTCCTGTGGCCTGTGTTCCTTAATATTAGCATGTCGATTTCATGTCCAGGTCTCAGATGGGTTATCGGTGTTTTTAGGTGAGATTGGATTTATCCTTCTATTGTTGCAGTTATTTTACTTCTCCTACTTGAGGGCCCCTCCCCTGCTTTTTACTTCTTGCTGGCTCTGAAGGCAATTGTTATTTCAGGCTTGTTAATTGTGTCTGCCAACTTCCACACAGCTCCTAGAGCCTAACCCTGAGTGGAGTAACACAGCACCTTCTGTTGCTTATCCTTTGAATTAGGACCTGTCTCCCCCAGAATATGTACATTAGTCCTTTCTCGATATGACTTCTGTTTTCTCTGGAATGTTATATTGCAATGAGCTCTCACACCTGGAACTAAACATTCAAGACCAGGCATGTAGACTGTAGTATCTCATATCCACTCTAGAATGGGCAGAGAGGGGAAATTATTACATAATCACCAGATTACATCTTAACATTAAGTTTGTGAATAGCTCCTTGGAGCCCTGGGATTACTTAGTCATTTTTTTCCCCCTTCTTAATCAGGAATATATGGTTTTCCATGTCCATGTTTAAAAAAGCAAGTGAAGCTCCTTATTTGCTTTGGGCAAGAGATTGAAGGTTAGTATCACGAGAATGTCACTGCACTACTATTTCAGTGCCCCTTATTTTAAGGGAAATCACTAGGGTTTTTTTTGCAACTGTACCTTTGCTTAAAATACAACATTATGTACCAGCCTCTCCATCTTTGTTGGTGCATAGCATTAACATCAGAAATAAAGACCCACAAAATTAGAGAAAAGATTCCTAGTAAAAAGTCTTCACCCCTTCATCTAATTTGTAACTGTTTGTTGGTACATCAGCTCTGGCACTTGCTCTCAGGCTTAAGACCTCTTACAGTTTCAAATAGCTACTGTAATAAAGAACGTAAGACACCACTAATAATCCAGCCCAAAAATACTTTTTCTGCATGCTGGAAAGAGGGTTTTGTTCCAGAACTAGACTGGCCTGAGATGCAGGAGTGGGAAACAGAGTCATGACAGCATTGCACCGTACTGAAGGCTGATCACTCAAGCTTTCAGAAGGACACAAGTTTCTTCTGAGGCTAACAGCAGGCAGTAAGATGTTAAACTCATGTGATCCAATGACCTTTATACATTATGATTTCCAGAAGAGTTTCTTCAGATCCCTTGCCAAAGGCTCCTGGTACCATAGAGTTTCTCTTTTTTTTTTTTTTTTGTCTTTGACTAATATATTTGGGCCTTTGGTACTAAACCAACCTGATTTCTCAAATTGAAAGCATAACATTCACCAAATTTTCTGTAATACTTGGGGGGGGTTGATTTTGGCTTTTTTTTTTTCTAAGAGGTTACAATCTGCAAAATATAGGCAGAGATAAGTTTTACTGAGACGTTTGGAGCAACTAATATACCTTATTTGAATCTTTGCCTCACAAATAATGTAGTAATTTCGAATACATGCAGATTCAACCTTTATGCTTTTGTGCCTTCTCTCTTAAAAAGAGTGCCAAGAGAGTTTCTGAAGCATGATGTGGTAGGTAGGCTTTACTGACATTCATTTGGCTGCATTAGTCATCACCATAGTTTGACTAATGGGAAGGACACCCTAGATATTGTCATTCCTATTTTTATCTATCAGGGCAAGATGATAAAATAGATACAATTACATCTGTAGAATTTTTTAGGCAGTTCCTAGTTTCCTATAAATACTAACACCTTCTTTGTAAGCAATTTCTATTTAATAGCACTTCTTGGGAATGCCACATGTGAGAGAGGAGCATGTCCTGCTGGATACTGTCAGAGCTGGGAGGCATGGTGGGAAGTAGTTCCAGCTGGAAGGAGGAAAGGGGGGTTTTGTAAAATTAGGATCAAAGGCTTGATCTTTTAAATATTTCAGTGCACATGTAGACATACTTCTGTGGGTAGTACTGTTTACTGCATTGTCACAGTTGGAACCAGTTTTACGAATTATAACAAATCTGTCACCTCAAAGTAACTAATTATATTGCACACCATGGCCGCTTCAAAACCTCACAATGCTTCCTGAAATGAGCTCGAGTTTTCTGTCCTAAAAAACAAAGACTCCTCTCCCTGAAGCTAAAAGAATCCCCATGTGTTGTTAGGAGCCCCCTGCCAAAGATGTGCAGTGCCAAAGACACAGCTGAACAGAACTAATTTCATTTTGCCAGGAGCATTGACACAAATGCAAAGTAGGTAGCTTGATAAATCTGCTTTGCTGTTGTTGTTGTAACAACGGTATTAGCAGGAAAACCTTGACAGAACTTTGTTTTTAAAAGACATAGTTCATGATATTAATCTAGCCTGACTTTATACATCTCTAACTTAAGCATTTGGCCCAAGCTATTTTTCTAGGCTTCCTCTAGAGAGGTGGAAGTACCCACAAAGGTGCCACAAAGTCCCAGATACTTATCGTAGAATGGGATGTATCACTTTCTGGTGTCTTGCAGTGACACTGGGGGAGCTTAGCCCACCTACATTACAGTACATCACTAACTCGGAGGTGAATTGAGGTAAAAGAGGTAACTTCTGCCCTAAATTCTACCAATGTAATTGTAGATTTGAAAATGCAAACTGACATATTGGGTGAAAGATGCCAATGTGCCACTGACAGCCACAGTGAGTTACGGCAGTGGAACACCTACTCCCGTGTTACTGGGAGGCCAACCCATGGCTCATGAGTTGCTTGCAGCTCAGAAGCCAAGCTGAAGCTATACTTTCACATCCCTTCTTGGTGATCTGTCATCATGAGCTTCAAGGTCATGATGGTTCCTAATACTCAGCTGTGGGAGGAAACTATCCAGGAAAGGATGCTGAGGGCAATATTGACAGATGACCTGAAGAGCAGCAGGTCTCTAAGGACATTGCCAGGAAGGACCCTAGGATGTCCTTCAGGGATCTCTGAGGGTCTAGACCTACTACCTCTTATCCCAAAGCTCCTCCCAGGGCTCACTGTCCTCTTGATTCTTCAGGGTTTGTGCCTTGTGACTCTTGGGCTTAGCTAGTGTCTAACATATGCAGTTCATTAAATAGCAAAGGGTAGTCACTGCTGCTCAATTAGTTTTGTTGCTTTAGAAATATGCAGACTGTTAAAATTATTATAGAAATGTTATGATACATGCACAGGAACAAAAAGCAAGATGAAAGTTTAATAACCTTTACTGATTAAATGCAGTAAGCATTCTGAATATACAAAGCTGCCAGCAGTTTCTCATTATTCTCACAATCTCTTTTCCTTTTTCTCTTTTCAACAAAACTCTGAAATATGCCTTTTGTTCACTAAACTCATTCATTTTTCATATTAATTTTTATATTTTGTAAGGTCACTTACCCCATAACAGATACTTGCATGCCTCCTTCAGCAATATTTTGATAGCATTATTTCAATGCTGAGAAGAGACTTAGGAGTATCTACTGCATTGTTATAAAAGGTTGACCATATAGATACCTTAAAATATCTGGTATCAACATATTATGACTTCACTGAAATCTTAGGAGATTACATCAGATAACATCCTTAATTTGTCTTCTACTCAGAGCTAATATATTACTATGTATCCTACTTTTATAATTTATTAAATATTACTATTTTTATCAATGTTGTTAGCAAAATATTAATAGTGTTAATATATGACAAATATGTGAAAAATAAGACTGTGCTACTTTACATATGTTCTGAAGTTTTTCATAGGAATAACAATTTTAGCTATGCCATTCGACACCTTTAGCAGTTTTTATCATTTCACCTGTATAACATGTATACCTATAAACAATAATTTAAATAGTAAATAATGTATATAACAAACCCTATGGATAGTTGATCTGATTTTTTTCAGCTACAGGTAATCTGAATACAGTAAGTTTAGGCAGATTCAGATTGTCAACAACTGCTTCCATGACCTCACTTTTGAAACAAGTCTTTGTGAATAATATTGCATAGTTATTGCACTGTCGGGCATTTTTGGAACATAATTAAAATATTGAATTTTTTTTAGTGAAACCCTCTAGAATGCTCAACCTGCTGAATTTTACATTGTGCCTTTGTAATCCTCACAGAACAGCACTAGCTATGTTTCAAAAGGGAGCATTTTCAGAGGCAAGGCAATATAAAGCCTCAGAGATGGGGAATTTTTGCTGCTTGGATAAACATAATCAAAAGTAGAGGTAGAAATCATGTCTTCAGTGATATTCAACCTGTGCTGATTTATGCTTTTGTTTTCTTGATCAGTGGACGTATATTAGTCTTCTCATTTCTAAAGATGTTTTCATTAAGGAGTTTCAAGTTTAACTGTCATTTTTGTTTGTCATTACATTGGATTTCTCTTTGTACAGATCAGGCTGCAAATTTTTCTTTCATTTTTTTAAAAGGTTTTCATAGGGAGGAAAGAGGATCGTATTGTTCTGAGTGACACTGGCATGCAAATAAATAACACTGAAACTTGGAAGAGTGTTAATTAAAAATTATTATAACCTGACTGACCTGACTTGGCATCATGGTATCTTGCCAAACTGGCTCTTTATTCTTACGCGTGTCTGATTCGTGTTTGTGGCGGGAAGCTAATGAGTTCATGGAATTGTTTGGCTTAATCCTGCTTTCTTTGCACTGCAGAAGTTTTATGTGAGGAAGAATAAGGAATATCAGAATGAGGTTCACTGGGTATGACTCATGGTGATTAACCTGAATAATATTTGGTATAGATTTCTATTTTAATAAGTTCAGGTAGATGACAGATGGGGCCTGTTGTTTGTTTACTCAAATGAGATATACATTTGTTTAAGGCTGGCTTACACCTGTGTAAATCTACTGGCTTCAGTGCAGTCTTTTTGTAAGTCTTGCTGGTGTGGGGTCACAGCAGGGTCCACTGAAACAAATTAGGATGTATTGAGTGATGTAATTAATCAGCAACAACATAACACCTGACTTGTTGTAAGTTCTGATCACATTGCCATCCTTTTAGCTCTGCAGAAGAAAAGCAATTTGGGTGGCTGTGAACAAGAAGGACCGGAATCTGACTTAGAGCGGTCCCTCAGTTAGAAGAGAAGCAGATCTTATCTTTATATTCATATGTGCTACATAGACATCAAAAGGCTGTTTCTTAAATTCTTTGAAGCAAGATGGTTCGAATGTTTGGCCTATTCCTCATTCCAGTTCCCCCAGGGACGCTGGACTGTGGGCTGGGGCTATAGAAGACGCAGGTCTCCCACCTTAGCCCGCCTTCCCAGCTGGTTCCTGTGCTCATTAGCTGGGGTGGAGTGCCCTGGTGACACACCTATACAGCATCTTGTTTTGGAGCTAGTTGGTAGGAGTGCTGCGCTGAGCTGTGCAGCTGTATCCTACATTTAACTATAGGTTTATATGAGTAATAAGTCAGGTAGTTAAACCAAAGTTATTCACAATATGTAGCACAGGTGACGCAATTACCAAACACACACTGTGGGCCCCTGCTCTGTGGCCACTACTGTATCCAGAGTTGTTGGTGTGGTTTGACACGTGGGGTTGTGAACAGCACAGGAGCATTCCCAGTAGGATGTATCATACTGTCCTTTTTTTACATCTCCTGTTTTTCATAATTTTTTGTAATATTTCAGGAAGAATTCCTGGAGGTTATTTTTTCTGTTTCCTTAGGAAGGTATGGGTTAGTAGCTGCAGTCTGACATTACATTACATTGCATTATTTACAGTGTATACACACTATATCTTTAACATCCATGTACCAGTAGTCCCAATAGGCCCAGGAACAGTGAACCCTACTTTTGTAGATATTTAATTTGAGCATAAAATGAATGTCTGTTCATGTCCCAGTAAGCTTGCAGTTTAGAAAGAGGAGACAAAATGGAAAGGTATTATAAACAGAACAGTTTGAATAGGGGGGATTCCACTGTATGTTTTTTCTTAACGTTGGCATCAGTCTTTCAAACTCTTGGAAGGGAAGTTATTGAGAAGCGATGGGAAGGGGAAGACAAATAGTGGCACAGTAGTGAGAAGGGAAATTTGACTCAGAGAAGCTTTTGGTAACTGACTTCATAGAAATAATACAATAGCAAGTGGAGAAAAAAATCCACAGTCAGATCACATGAGGAGTCAGTCCAAAATTTCCAAATAGGTTTGCTGATGTTTGTTGGCAGCTTTTAACTTCAGCTGGAAGAAAAGAGCCTCTTTTCTCCACAAACCAGAATTAATCTGTAACGCTTTTCTCCTCCAACTCAAGTGACTTGTGTTAAGGGAGCAGCTTTCAGACAAGGACCTTGGACCAAGTCCTGTTTGGGTACAGTGGAAGATTTCCAGCTGCATTTTAAAGCACTATTCACCCCTTGTGTCTGAACTGTTAATTTGCAGTGGGGTCACTCCCAAGTTACACTACTGCTAGGGCTTTAATGGTCTAAATAACTGCACCTGCTATGTTAATGAAAGTGTGCATAAAAGCTCAAGTAATTTAGAAAATTGGGTATTGTGTTGGGGTGGGGAGAAGGAGAGAAAGGTATAAGGGGCAAGAACTTGGTCAAAAGAAATAAAGATTTCAGATCACTTGCTGTATTATTGCCACAGTGTTATCAATGCTGCTAATGCTTTCAGTACTTTACCAACTGTATTTAGCTTTGTAGTTGAATGTGTTGCAGAGTGGGAGGGTTTTTTGAGTAAGAAAAGAGGGAATTAGAATAATGTTTACTTAAAAACAACCCTTCCTATTATTTTGCTGGCATTTTTTTGAGACTGTGAGGTTTGTTTAAGACCAGTCCCTAGCAAAAAATAGGCCATTGGGTGTCCTTGAATCATAAAATCACAGGGAAACAGGACTAGAAGGGACTTTGAGCAATCCATTCCTTGCTCCAGTCTGCAAACATGTATACCAATGTGATTCCAGATAAATGTTTGTCTAACCTGTTTTTGAAATCCTTTGCAGCCTCCTCCAGCAATCTATCCAAGTCCTTATTATGTCTACTGTAAAAAAAGCCATTTCTAATATCTAATCTAAAACTCCCACCTGCAGTTTACACCCATTACTTCTTATCATGCCATGCTGGGCATGAAGAACAGCTTAATTCTCTTCTTCTCTGAATCCATCTTTTATGTATTAGATAATGCTTGCATTCTCCTGTGTGTGCCTTTTTGTGTACATCTGGACTTGGATGAAAATAGGTTAAAGGAAAAAATGAGAAAAAACTACATTTCTGCCTGAGACAGTCATTTTAGCTGATCAGGCAGCAAATGGCTGAAATGGAGGAGTTGGAAAATGCTGGGCAGGGCAGGGTGATTTGCTTAAGGCAATCTGAGGCCCTAAACATAGTGCATGAGAGAGAGGCTGGTGCCTGCCATGTGTTACACATCTCTTATGACAGTGCCTGTTTGGCATTTGTGTCTCACCTGCCCATGTCTCAGCCTGTATCTCTCACCCGTCACCTGAACTGTGGCCAGGAACTGTAGGTGCTTCTGTCAAGCCTGATTTTCAGGGATTAAGTTGGTTCTCTGTTTCCATTTTTAATTGTCTCCATTTCAGAAGTTAGAGATGGGTAAGAAAAAGTAGGGACTGAGAGACGTGGCAGCCCGTAACTGACCCACCGTCCTTAATTCAGTCCTCAAATGTCAAACTCCAGATATAGGAAATACCTTCTTTCTTCCCTCTTCACATCTTACAGGTCCTGGCAAAGGTCCCCAAAACTCTGTTTTCCAGAATTATCCCAAACATGAGTCCCTGGCTACTCTTAGCATCTGCTCCAGACCAGTATCCCTTAGCATGCATACTACAGAGGCTTCCCAAGCATCCTGCAGACATTCCGAGGCTCTTAGGAGCACCAACCTGCTTTCATGGCACCCTTTGACTATCTACTGTGTCCTCTCCCAAATGTCCACAGCCATGCCAGCCTCATGGTATTTGTTCAGACTGTTTGGCATCTAAAAACTGGAGCTTTGTGGTTATATAGATTACATATATGGTAGTCTGTATAATTGCAGGTAGTTTACTTGGTGCTGCCTATGCTTTGGATGCATGGAGCAGCTCTCCAGTATTCCAGGTGTAAGGCATACATGTGGGTGGGTGAAACCAGCCAACCAGATACACTCCTCATCTCATGGGGTCGTTTGTGGGGTGAACACTGGTTCGTGCCTTTGGAGCTGACATCTGAACAAAGACACGAAGCATTTCAACGATTTAAAGCTGTTGTCTGCAAACCTGGATAGTCACTGATTATACTGGAGTCACATTTTCTCTTCTGTGATGAAGACCACAAACTTACTTTTAAATTTAAAACTATGAAAACTCATGTTCTTCTGCTAGTTGTGTAATTCTGAGAGCTGGGACCTGCCAAAATGTTTAGACTTTCTCTGAGTGAATGGGTATTTTGCAAAGGGGAGAGGAAATAATTGTTTGTCACGTCACTTAATTTTTGAAAGAGAAAGCCTATGGAAATTATTCCTCAAGTCCCTGGAGTCTAGAATTGCCTTATTCCACTCTAGCAGTGAACATACTTCACAAATGTGCGGTATGACAGAATCTTACCTGTAGGCTAAATTTGAAAGACAAATCTCCATTTTGCTAGTTTCTAAAAGAACAGTTTGTATTAACTCTGACTGAATTTTATTTTTGTTAAGGAAACCATTTCCTGGTCTTGGAATGGGAGTGACTATTAATATTATGGGTATTGGAATTGGTATTATCTCTGATTATACGTGTCTGTTTTAAAATGAACCTGGAGAAGTCCCCCAAGTGTTTTCTGTTGGTAACTGTGACACCCAGTGGTTATTTAAAGAATTATATAAATGTAGTACAGACAACTGCAGTGAACCTAAAGGCTACACAAAATGCTGAGGTTTACATAATAAGTGTGGGCTTTTAAAAATAGTATTCTTTTCCATGGTAAGCTATTTTAGGAGTTGTAAGGCTTTCATCCATTTAGTTTATGTTTTGCCATATTTAAAACCCACACGTACATATACATCTTTGTATTTACTTGTACAAAGCTTTTTCATACGTTGTGAGACTGAGGTTGCAATTCTGGTGAAACACTGACAAAAAGTAGCTTCATTGCCATGAAGTATGAAATGGCTTTTAATTCTTGTTGGCAAGAAGCTGGCTCAGAAGAAGTATGGGAGATAAAAGAACCTTGTTTCCTCTCCTTTGTTTGCCACTGGCTCATTGTGTGGCTTAGAACAAATTGCTTGTGTGCATGGCTGATAAGTACTTCAGTATGTTCATAAAGGTGCAAAGTGTAATTAGTATTAATCTAGGTGGCATTCACCTCCAACCATTTATGCCATAGTCAAGAATGATTAAATTATATGCTGTGTATAATGCATCATACTTATTTTGCAAAGCATAATATTACTTTATGAGCTGTGTTTTATTACAGAGCTCTGAATACATATACCTGGTAAATGAGAAATTAAATTGTATTCTTTAGAGATCACTGACCATAAAATATTTACTCCTGGGGGCATGTTTTGAATAAAGGAATAGCATCAAAATTCAGAATATCTAATTGCAGTGGACTAAGCAGCATGTGCCCATTATATATATATATTAATCTATCTACTGTTTGGAAATGTCTCAGGGAACTACTCAGGTAAGAAGAGTTACCCAGCAAAAGGAGCAATGTCAGAGGGCATCCTCTTATAAACCTGCAGATTAGACAGAGCTGCAAAGTCAGTTACTGCCTAAGGCCCTTTTCTTGGCTGCATTAGCTGCAGCTATACTGTGTGCCTCAGGAGTGCACTTCAGCTCCCTGAGTGTGTGCACCCTGTCAACATCCAGGATTGGGATGACATCTGTATTCCCACCATTGATTCATCTCTATCCAGTTTTCATGCAGAGAAACTGTGGTTAGAAAAGGGAGCAATGAAACATGCTGGTGAGTCCACTTGTATCAGGGTGAGGAGAGAACCAAGACAGACAGACTGACAGACATACACACACACAAGCTGAAAGGCTGTGTTACAGCATCATTTTGTAAGAACATCAATATCAATTTTTTCACACTTTTTTTAATAGTTTCACATTTAAGAGTATCACATGAAATATTTCTCATTAAGTCCTTAAATGCTGAATTCCAGGTAAAAATACCTTTCAAAACTGCCCACGTTGGAACTAAATTTGTTTATCATGAAAAATACAGAGGTTTTATATGTCATTATTTGCAATTCCGTAACATTTACTAGTCCTGGTTTCGTACCCTGCTGCTCCAATCTTTACAAGGACACAAAAATATAGAAACAGGTAGAAAAGTGTGCCCAAAGAAAATTAAATAATGCTTGATAAAGTGCACTGTTTGCTGTGTTGCTAACAGATTGTCACCCGGTGTTGTTAACTGCAGGATGAAGAGTGTTTTTGTCTTCCAGCTTCTGATAAGAGCAAGTGTATGTGATACAAGGTTGTTCTAACATAAGAATATATACTGGTGCTTACTGATATACTAACATGTGTATACACTTGGCACAATTCTAGTCTAGTCTCCGGAAGGAGCTCATGAACAGATCTTTCACTCTTTAAACTAACCCTGAAATATGGGTATTTGCTGCAGAAATTTGGTTTTGCTTAGTGTCTCTCCACTGTTTATTCTGAGTTTGAATGACTTGGATTCTGGCTCTAGGTCATTGATGCTTGCTCTTGTTTTGTGTTGGTTTTTATATTACATGTAGCTCATTTCAATCCTTCCACTAGCTTGTTTGTTTGATTTGGTTTTTAGCCTTAAAAAGCTGGATTTTATTCCTCGAAGACTGGACAAGTCACGTTAGAAACCAGTTTGTCTTCTGCTTTGTTTATAGCATATTTTGCTAGCCAGCATAAACAAAGCCTTGGGCAATTTGCCATCCTATTCTAGACAGGATGTCTAACAAGTGGAGTAAGTGCAAGGTCTTTTGTTTACATTGTGAACTGAGTTTGGAGTTTTTTGCTTCCCAATTCAGTATTCTTTATTCTAAGAGTATTTTCTTATCCTCTGAGGAGAAAGTTGCAACTCACAATATGCAAATCTACATTTTTAGGTAAAAGATAATCCAGATATGTACTAGATTAAATGTGTTCCAATACTTGAATCATAGGAAAAAGAGTATGCTGAGAGAAGAAAGAAGTCTGACTTGTATGTTGGTATTCACCTTAGTTTATGTGTTGGGAAGAGCATACTTGAAAGACCTGAGTAGTGATGTTTTTTATCCTTTCTTACACACTGGGGCCTGGCATGCCCTGGAAGAGAATCTCCTAGCAATTGTTATTAATTGCTATGATGTAGCACTCCAGTGGCTCATGAAGTGTCTCTGGTGTCTTACTGAAACCAAATGTTTCAGATACAGACATAAATATCATAAAATACAGTTTTCTTAACAAAGCTACACCCCTACTGATTAGCCAGTGCCCTGAGGTCTAGCGATAATAAGACCTTCTGACTTAAACCTCCATGCTCATCCCTCTGCACACTCCCTTCTGTGACAAACCAGCTCTTCCAGCACTCAATTTTTTTCAATAGTTAAAAATTAGCTCCTTGTTCTCAAGAGCATCAAGGTCTGGCTGCCTGCAAGTGGTGGCTGCTACATATGCACATAAATATATTGATTTCAGGGAGAAAAACAAGAAAAGGGAAAAGAAGAGAGCTTAGGGGTGGAAAAAGAGCAAGAAAGTGGCTGCAGGAGCTTGGTAGCAGAGTGAGCCACAGTGCTCTGTCAGGAGATCAAAACAAGTGGATCCACCCTCATAATCTTCTTCTTGCACAACCCCTGACATGGCTATGTGTGGCTGTGTTTCACCCTGAAAAGAGGTGAATAGAGGACAGACTGCTGACTTACACAACGTTTAGAGGAGATAGAAGTGAATTTTTAGACAGCTCCTGCAGCCAGTTCACTGAGTAAAATAACAAGTATAAAGGATGTAGTAAGCAAGTTGATTTTGCATCAGGGTGCAACTAATTTAATAGTTATCAGGCCAGACTCCTGCCTTCTGGTGTTTTGAATGCTGAGATATAAAAATAAAATGTGTGAAATACAAAACAGGATTTCTAGATGGTGGGAGTGAGCAAGATTTTATTAAGGATATTTGTTTAAATACTGCTACAGAAGATGTAATACAGATCATACCATCTCACTAAGTCACAGGAGTTCAAGAGTTGAAAATGGCCATTTAGAACTTGGATGTATAAATAAGTGTCAGAGAAACTGAATAAGTTCTTTTCTCTTGAAGTTGAAAAACCTTCTCAGACACTACAAATGACAGAAATTTCATCTTGTTCACCAGAAAGCCTTTCCAGAAGTGTCAGTGACTCATAGATTCAATGTCAGTCCTAAAAGCCTTCCAGCATGAGGAGAATATGAAATGATGAAACATCCTCTGCTGCACATCTGCTTGAAGTACAGCACAGCACTCTTTTAGCACCCATGTTTTCAGGAATACAGGCACTGAACACCCCTTTTCACAGCAAGACAAGGTTGTCTCTTCTCTGTGGAATTTTTTGTTTGATTTTTTTTCATCTTCAAGCGCAGATAGCCAAGGGAGGAAGTAATTGACTGATTGGTTACTCGTGACTACTGAACAAAGGCCCCTTTAAAAAAATGTTTTTGAGTGTAAGCGAAGTTATCAGTTGTTAACCTACTGTTGATTTGCATTAGAAAATCACTTACACATTCTTCCTCCAGAAGTCCTGTCTGCTGCTTTGCAGAGGCTCAGATGGGGCACTGTAGCTTTGCTTCCTCGTCACTTACATTGTGTAGTATTCCAGGAGGAATACAAGGAAGGGATGAGAGACCAACACAGAAATTAAAATAAATTAGGGATATTATATATTAGCCATTGATTATAGCAGAATTTCAACCCAGCTATGCTAGAAATGTGCTCTGTTAGTTTGGACAAGCCATTGCACCAACTGACACCTCACACCCTTATTTGATTTAGGACAGAAGTTTCATGATTAGCTTAAGCCAATCTGAGACTGTACTGCTGCCAAAGGGACATTCCTCCTCCTTCTTACATCAGACCAGGCACCCACATGACCATACAATAAACTGATCCAACTGAAAACCAGCCCTGGGAAAAAGAAAAAAAAAGAAGCAGATATTAGTTTTTAATGGAGTCTGGTAGTTAAGCAAGCTCACTGTTCCGCCTGAAGGTTGCTGGGGCTAACGAAGTGGATGGACTGGGAACAAGCAGCTGGAGGGACAGAGAGGTTAGAGAATCGCCCTCAGTGGCAGTGAGATTCAGCAGGTGAGTCTTATTAAGTGGGTACCTTTCCTTTAGCATGCAGCGTGGCCCAGGAAGGTTTGCTCAGTAGAGAGAAGCAGGTTGTGCTGCCACCCCAAGAGCTGTGCTGTATGCATTGGAGGGGTTGTGCTTTGGGTTAGCTCTGGGCTTGTCCCCTGCAGGAGCCTGCTGTATTGGGTGTGCTCCTGGAGCGTGTCTTCCAATTTAGGTGATAACAAAAACTTATGTAGATGCACCCACTGTGTACCTGGGGGTACCACTGGTACTAATATTTTTTGAGACCTCTAGATGCTATCATCATAGGAAAATAGAGCCTGTTTAAACTCTCTTTTTGGGGTAGAGAGGCAGGAAATGTAGCAGACCCAGTGTTGAGCAAGAAAAAAGAGACCAGAAGGATTTCATGTGGTTTTATCCCCACAAGAGACTGAGTCTTTTCTGTGGTCCTGCTTTCAAGCAATGGAGGAGTGCCAAGGTCTCTGTGGTTCCCATTGGCGATGGTGCACTCAATGCTTTTCCCATTTGTGATTATTACCAACAAAAAGCTCGGCTTTTCTCAGCTCCTGGATGCTTCACCAAAGTAATCTGTGGACTCACATTCTAGTTCAAATGTGCCTTTTTGAGCAGCATCCTTAATTTGCCCTTTGGGGGTGTTTTGTGCTGTTCAGTGTATTTAAGCACTTACTCATGTTTTTCGTGGGCCACTCTGGTAGTTAAAGACAGCAGGGGGCACCAAATCTGCATAATTCTGTTAAAATTACAGCATCCAGGTCCATGCTCATAAAACTGAAGTTATTATGCATACTCTCAGTTTAACATCCAGAATTTTGCTCAAGTACTGATGTTTTCTAAGATACCTGCTTGATTCTCAGGAGCTACAGTGGTGAAAATGGAGGTTGAATTTCCACAAATGTATACATCTGGGCCAGCAGCAGACCTTTCTCCTGCTGGTTGACATCCCACTCCCTTCCCTACTTAGTGTTGTAGGCTCCAGAGCTCATGCCCAGGATGATGCCCTCTCTAATACTTAATTCAGGAACCCGTTTGCACTTACAGAACTGAAGGCTTTGCTTTTCAGTTCCAAAGTATCCTAATACTGGTGTTGTGAAAAGATTTTATGCTCAAATCACAAGTTCTGAACTTTCTAATGAACTGATCTTCCCGATGGCCATGCAAAATGTTCTCAAATCTAGAATAAGTGATGTAGCTTAACTCTGCCTCTGTTCTTTTGCAGAAGCTGGAACTCATTTCTTTCAAATTTTTAAGAAAAAATCCTCAGCAAAATGAAAATGAAACGCAAAATATATTATCTCGTGGTTCTTTGAATATTGGTTTAAACGTAATTTGTGAGGATGGATCTGATTCAAAAGCCTTCTTAATATGAGTGGTTCACACCCATGAAACACCTGTGGGTACACTAAGAAAAGTAAAATCTATTATTTGTATATATAATCTGTATGCATTATTTGTGTTTTAGACATACTTCAGGATTGGATCCTCATTTGATAACATACAAAGAAAAGTAACGTGGCAGTTTGATAGACACTTTAAGAAATCTATTAATTAGGAGCTACTAGTAGTGTATTTCCGTTACAGCCAAGGACCAGTAAGATGAAAAAATGTGTTCAAACCTTGCTGAGATGGTCACCACATAATTTTTTTCCTGCTCTGCATGCCTGACCTTGGATTTCTATTCTTCTAAATTTAAAATCCTTCTTTGAAAAATCAACCATAAAGAGAGACAATGAAGCAGAATAGTCATGCAACTAAGAAGACAATCTGGGTCTGAGACATGACTGCTCATTCTGTGGCTTTTGCTAAGTCATTTTAGTGTCAGATTCATAAAATAATTTAGTTATTTGAATTTTAAGTTCAGCTTGTTAGGTGCATGCCTAAGTAAGGCTTATTTATGTACTTTAAATGCAATTACTCGTTGGATAAAATAGGTAAACAACATACCTGCTAAGCCTTCCAGAATAACATGTTCTGGAAGGCAATTGCCATTTTTTCACACAGCAGGAAAAGAACATCTTGTTGTTGGGTGACCAATACTCGATGAGAGTAGCTGCACATTAATGTGCATGTTAACAGCTTGGGTAAGTATCGAACAGTACCTGTCCTGATCTGTGCTGAACTGGTGGCACATGCTCAGCTGATCTGTGCATATATAGTCTGCCCAGTATATCTGGATTCAGTAATATTGGCAGATCTGAAAAAAACAGAGAGAGAGAAATCAAGTGTGGTTTCCCCCAAAGGGATATCTCATTACTGGATTACTCTTCATGATTGCTTTACTGAGCATTTTCTCTAGGGATTCACAAATCTTGTATTTTTGTGCAGTTTCACAGATTCACTGACCTTACAGCATTATTGTGAAGAGAAGTACATTAAATATTGGCAAGAGTCCTGATACTGCCATAATGGGAATTGCATAAATATCTAGGGTAAATAGTCTCCACATTACCATTGATTTCTTCATAGAAGGTTTACACCCTTGAACTTTTGGCTTCATTTGTCCTACTCACAACAGCAGGTTAAAATAATTATTTCAAAACCATATTTTACAGTCACCTGTCAAAAACCGTGTAGGACTCTAAATAACAGATCTGGATAGTTCCTTAATCATCTGCAGGTAATCATCTGCATTTCTTCTGTCTCCATAGCTCTTAAACCTTGTCAGCTTGGACATCCCTGGAAGTGTTCAGGGTCAGGTTGGATGGGGCTTTGAGCAACATGATGGATTGGAAGATGTCCCTGCCCATGGCAAGGGGGTTGGACCAGGTGATCTTTAAAGGACCCTTCCAACCTCAACCTTTCTATTTGTTTTGTGACTTAGAGTGTGTTAGGTAAGGTAATGAGTCTCTGGTTTGTAATTTATAACCAAAATCTAGCTAAACATCCAGTCTTAGACCTTGGATGCAGTGTGCATGACATTTTCAGAGGTAGGTTATGGAAGCGTGATTTGCTTGACATTTTTACATGACTATTAGTATCATGTTGGGAAATGCAAGTTTAGCAACATATTCTCAATTTCATGTCTTTATCAATAGAAAAGTCTTTCTAATTCCTAATTTAAATCACTTTTTATATTTTAAGACCATTACATTTTACCCAATCCGTAGTGGGCAAAGAATATTATATTATATTTCCACACTTACTACCACTTTACATATCTGAAGACTGTTTTCATGTGTGTCTTCAGAGTTTTCTTTAGGTAGAATGAGCTCAGTTCTTTCTGCCTTATCTCCAAGGCTGATATCTCTAATATCTCCTGGATTATCTCAAACATGTGAACATAGTTTTCACAAGTGTAATGTTCCAAAATGTCACTACTTCACATCTTCAGTGCTGCATTCTTATATATCCCAGTACAATATTTTCTGCTTTCATTCCAGATTTATTCCATTTGTGATAAAACATGCAACTATTTTTCTGAGTACTGCTGCACAGTGTTGGGAAAATGCAGCTGGTTTTGCTATTATTTTTTGCTATTCATGATTCACTGTCTAAATGAAAGGATTTCGTACATAGCATTCTACCTTAGGTGTAGCACTAGTCAAAACTCCCATTAATATTTTGGATAACACAGGAGAGAGGATTATCAAATAGCATTCAGCCATCAGCTACAGAGGATCCCTTAACTGCCTGTGAAAGGGTAGGATATAAATTGAGAATCATCATGACAAGTTAAGAAATCAGTATGAAAGTACATGCAACTCAACAAAGAAAAGCAAGAGCTACTTCATTAGGTAGGAATAATTAAATACACAATATTAAGAGTGGGAAAAATCAAACAGCACTGGGAAACAGAGTTAGGATATACGACTTTATTGCTCATTCCTTTTCCCAAGACCTGCTACTTTGTTATAGAAAGAATTTAGTTTCATTTCATGCAATTTTACCTAGATTAATCATTGGTCCTCACTATTTCTTTCTTGCTCTCTTCTTGTTACTTGTTTAATTTAAATTAACAGAAAAATAATGGAATAAATAATTAAACATGCAAAAATGTTGATCTTTCTAAGGCTATTCCCTTTTCTTAAGATGGTTTTTATCTTTTCCAATCTTCTGTCTTTCTGTCTTTCTCAAATATCTAGTCAGTCTGAGATTACAGCCACTTTTAAAATATAAAGCAGACTGGAAATATATGCCAGTCTCCTTGAATAAACTGGCTTTCCTGTAGGGACATTTCATGCATATCTCAGACTGTCTCAAAATGTTCTGTAGTATTTAAGAAACATTTTTCTTGGTGTCAAAGATAGTAAAATATTAGTTATTATTGTGAAAAAGCACATTTTCATACCAATACCATAAAACTTGCATATTGAAGCAGAATCTCATTTAAGAAGTTGTATAGACAGAAGGATGAATGTCTGCTGTTAGCACCTGTGAATCTGACAGATATTCAGATATGAAGTCGTGTGGTGATCTACTTTCACAATATAACATGACAGTAAATTCCGATGCCTCAGATTTGAGGCCCAAAATTGCAGGGTTTGGAATTCACATATGATGTTCAGAGACAGAAGACATTAATTAAGTTAATAAAAAAGACTGTGCATAAAATGAGTTTATGTGACTATGGTCCGTGCAGCCTTGGACCAGAATGCTGTCAGACAATTGCTCTTAGTTTATCTGGAGACTACCCCCACTTTTGTTTCACATCTCACCTAGGAATTTAAACAGGCTGAATATATCTTTTCCTTGCAGCACCATTAAATTAATGTTCCTACAACTGGAGTTTCTAAACTCAAAGTTATCTCTTTAAAGAAGACCCTGGCTCCGCAGTGAGGGAAAATAGAAGATTTCATGCAGTTTTGTAGTTAAAAGCATATTTTTATTTACTTAAAATGAAGTCCTAAACCTGATAACAAAGAATATTGACAAATACAATCAAAGAATTGCAAACAGCTTAATGTGTTTGGTTTAAATTCAGGCCTGGCAGCCCTGCAGGATGAAATAATCCACATAGGATAATTTTGGAATGGGTAAAGTCATAGACGCTCCCCAGTGCAGTTTCTGGATTTTAGTGTGGAGGTAGCATTTGTTGGAGCAGAAGGGTAATTAAGTTTTTGTTCCTCTTCGCTTGCACCAAGATGATTAGCAGGGGAATCTCATTCTTCTGAGTTTTGCAAGGCAGACACTTTTCTGATAAGAATTGAATTTGCTTATTTCAGACAGTCTGGTAAACAACCATCAGAAGACAACTTCTCTCACCTGCTGTGTCAGGCTCACTGCAGTGTAGGCACCCCGTGCCATGTTCAGCTATCATAGTTGCTCAGGTGAGTAGTTAGTTGGTAGGCAGATCAAACTGTTTATTCAGCTACTTAAGCTCATTTGCAGTAATTCTACCTCCTTTCTTGGGATACACTAGTCCCTCCTTTTCAAGGCAAAAAAGAACTCAGTAACACTGTTTGTGGATATAGGTCATCTTAATTAATTTTCCTAGTGACTTTTGTTAAATTTGTGATATTAAATTTGTGTGAGAATTTACATGTCACTAATTCACACTATCCTTGCTGGAGACGCTTCAGTTTAAAAGAAAAACAACTTACTGTACTTTCAAAGCAAGATTACTTTCTCCTAGCAAGACAAAGTGGCCTTAGTGGGAACTAGGGCAGCTCAGCTGCAGTGCTTAGAAATTTACACCCTAATTATCATGAATTAGCTTCTCCATCTGGGCCAGAGCAAATATGTAAAGAATACTCAGAAGGTTGTCCAGTGCATTACCTTTTCCTGATCTTCATTGAATGCATGTGTGTTTTCTGGTCATACTGTAATCATTGCGGTGGAAAACACTTTTGCATTTTAAATTAGCAAAAGTGCTTTTTGATTTTCACTTGTTTTACTGTTCAAAGTATCCCTCAAAAGGTAGCATACATATGTATGTAAGTTACAATAGTAACTGATAGATCATTAACATGAATTGGAAATACCAGCACTGCTAAAATATCATCTTTGCTTCCATTTCCAGACAGAGTCTCCTAGGTTGGCTACCTTCAGGTTTGCTTATGTTAATTGTTTCAATGGATACTGAATTATTATGACTCAAATGAATGCTTCAGAAGCCAAAATAACCCCTCACCTGAATACTTGCTGAAAAAATTTTTATTTTAGAAAACTATGTGCACAAAGCAAACCTGCCTGGAGTTAGTTTGATTTTGAGAGTTGCTTTACTTGCAATCCAAAGCAAACAGAATCTGTTAGAAAAAAAGAAAAAGACTTCATTTCTATTATGTGTTTTTTCACAGCAGTTTATAGGTCAACAATTTATGTAACCCAGTCAGCAAGAAATGCATATATAGCATCTATGTCTTTGAATCAATTAGCTGTCTAATGTCAAGGTAATTACATTAATATAAGGCTGTTGCAGGTTCAAGGAGGAGAGAGCTTAGTTTCTCTACAGAAGAACTAATTGCCTTGAACAGAGAATAAGATTGTGTGTGTATGTGTGTGTGGAGTACTTGTGAGTCATTACAGTTTATAAAAGGCTGTTTAACTTTCTGAAATTGATGTGAGTCGTTCTCTTCCCAGGTAATGACTAGTTAAGATCATATTTAGCTCTTCCATTTCTCTAGTAATCTCTGAGACTAGTATTTCATTGATCTTCCAGTGAACAGCTGCCTCAGAGTCCTCAGTGACAAGTAAAGGGTTTATGAAAGAACACAAGATAGTTCCATCTGGAGAGCATAGATGACTAGAGCTGTCACCTGTTACTGCTCAGCCACTTCTATCACATTAAAGTGGCAACTGGTTTAACAAAAGAAAACATTCCTCGTACTAAGTGTTTAATGTAGGTACAAACCATTCAGGACTTGGAAAAAGGCAACTCTGAATGACATAGATTAAAAATAAGTGCAACAAGGGCAGACTTTTTACTTATGACATCACAAACACTGTTTCTCCCAGAGCTACACTGAGTATTTCACTTGGCATCCTGAGTAAACTAAAGATCTAGACCGCAACCTATCTGACCCTTATGGTTTAGGCAAGTTTAGTTAGACATTTCAAGATAACAAAAAGAAAAAGAATGAGAGAATCACAGAATAGGTCAGGTTGGAAGGGACAACAGTGAGTCATCTGGTTCAACCTCCCTGCTCAACCAGGGTCATCCTAGAGCAGGTTACTCAGGATTGTGTCCAGATGGCTTTTGAATATCTCAAGGGAAAGAGATTGCACAACCTCTCTGAGCAACCTGTTCCGGTGCGTGGTCACTCACACAATAAAGGTGTTCTTCCTCACGTGCAGAACACAAATTAGGATACTTGTGGTACAAAATCCAGTAGAACCTCCAACCAGAATTGCAAACCTTCTGTTCTTTGTAAGAGATGGGTAGATTGCAGAGAATGACCTTGTCTTGCTGGTTTTGCTTCACACTGGAAATAATTTATATGATGTTAAAGCCAGGATGGCTAATGTATTAAAGGTTTATATTTAGAATAGGAATGATCTTCCAGAACAGCGTTCTCATGAGATTTCTTGCTAAACATGTTCCTACTCCTCCATTGCCACCCCCAACCTTTTCTTCTGGTATTTTTCCAATTTACAATATGAATTCTTCAGTACTTGTTGTCAAATGCTAAAATAGTTTTTATAAGGGACTTTAGCTGAAGTGGCTAGAAATTCTAAGTAATACAGAGTGCTATAATCGTTAGTTTTATTCCTACAGTTAAAAATATCCCTATTTATAGGGGTTTTATTTTCTCTGCTTCAATATGGGGAATATGTTTCAAAGTTGTAAAAGCTTAGGGGATCAGTTCGGACAGTCTTTACTTAAATTCAGTGTTTGATAAAGAGTTCTGTTATTGATGTGCTAATAATACAAGTCATGGTTTTTGGGCAACTGATTTATTTTTTCCCTTTAAACAGACTTAAGTCGAACCTGATACTACTTTATCAAGTTTGAAGACAAGGAGACAGTGTAATAAGGGTACTGAGCTGACAGCAACCACTCCATTCCTACTGTTGCTGCAGCACATGCTGCTGTATGTCTGCATGGCTTCTCCTTCCTTTTACATCACAGGTGTGCCCACCTCTCATAAAACTGCAGCAAAACCAACTTTACTGAATAAATACAGCCATAAAATTATGTTTATGTATTCATTAGTCAACACTGTTATTTATGCAGCCCATATTGTAACTATTAATTTATGTGTGCAAGTTAAAAATGACTAATACCATTAATTCAGTTAGAACACATATGTCAATTTGGTGAAATACTGATTTTTTTCTAAACTATAGCGAAGACACCAGGTCTAGATTTACTGCACCAGATTGTTGTTTTTGGGACAGCAGGGATGAGCATTCAGTATCAGTCTCAGTACAAAGAGACAAAGAGGAAGAGCATTTAGTTTCATATGAGAGAATTTAATCATCCTCTGAGAAGGAGAACTGTTGAAGGGCATCACATATTTGTCTTTGTTCTGGCATCTCTGTTCAGAATGATGGAGCCATAAGGTGTGGAGAGCATCAGCAGGGCTTGTAGATTAGCAGAGTGTTACAGGCTCTGGGGTAGGAAAAAATGAAACATCTTTAAAATCAGAGGAATTTGGCTCAGAATGTTATTTCAGTGTTTGGACAAATGCATATTCTATGCAATTTTTCCTATTAGCATAACTAGCTCTGCAGGATCTTCAGTGACTGATGAAGGATTTCTCATAGGTTACTTATTCAGAAAATTTGATATTCCTCTTTCATTCCTTTGATGGAATTCAGTTATTCAGAATTGATAAAGTTGTAACCCACTCCCTCCCCAGCGCAGACACAAATTAAATTCCTTCTTGGCAGGATTAAGTAATGTTAGCAAGCATTCCTTATGTATAGTTTCCATGTATTGATTTGAAGGATATTAGGTAATGTCAAAGGCAATTAAGACTGGTTCAGATATATGTTAAGGCCTTACTTTCTAGTCCCTGCGTGGGCTCTCATTTTTGTGTTATGCTTTCTCTCCAGACTAAGGGTCTTGAACAGTTCACAAAAATGTTCTTTGGAAAAAAAAGGTAGATGTGTTATTTCACCAATGCTGAAAATCTTACTACTAGTTTATGGAAGGCTCCTGCCTTTCATGTATTTATTGGAAGGACTTCATATCTGGAAGGAGGTAACTTTTGAAAGATGAACATGAATTCTGCTGCTGCTATAAATAATTAGGGTCTTTGGCTAATTTGGTCTCTTCTCCCGGGCAACCAACAATAGGACAAGGGGACATGGGCTCAAGCTCTGCCAGGGGAGGTTTAGGTTAGATGTTAGGAAGAAATTCTTTACAGAGAGGGTTATCAGGCATTGGAATGGCCTACCCAGAGAGGTGGTGGATTCACCATCCCTGGAGGTTTTTAAAAAGAGATTGGACGTGGCCCTTAGTGCCATGATATAGTAATTGGAGTTGGATCAGGGGTTGGACTTGATGATCTTGGAGGTCTCTTCCAACCCTACCTATTCTATGATTCTATGATTCTATGATTCTATGATTCTAATCCTTCTGAAAATTTCACACATAGTTATTAAAGAACTGTTGAAATTAAGCAAATCCTTTCCCCATTCCATTTCACTTTAAAGCAGGACCTCCCCTGCAATTGGTTTTTCAACTCGCTTTTTGCTACTCTGCCCTGGAACTAAGAGCAGAGATCCTGTCTTTCTGGAGTGCTTAGTATCCTGTCAGACATTTCAGCACTGGTGAGGAAGCAGTGCTGATGAACTCCCAGAAGATAAAAGTTGAATTTGGAGGAGTTAAGGGAGTGGAAGGCAGTAGATGGACCAGGCTGAGAGTATGAAGTAGCAAGAAGATAAGGGAAAGACAGGCCAATGGGAAAGAACTGTGCAGTAGAGGGGCGGAGGAAGCTGGAGCAATAGAGCAGAAAAGCACAGCTTAGGAATTGAGAGGTGCAGTGATATCTGTGCTCACAGAATCGGTCCACTAACACTGCAGATAATGCAAAAAGTCACAGATACCGTGATGACAAACACTCTTCTATTTGCTAGCAAGTTATCAGTAACATGCAGAGTCAAAATGTGTGTCGTGCCTCTGTGGTAATCAAACCATGGGACAGAACAGTTACTGACATCACTCAGTTCAGGTGAATGATCTGAGCTGCAAATCTTAAGCCTCAGTTTTGCCAGTGGCCATGAGGGACATGAGTGTGATACTGTATAATTCTGATACTGGCTGGCAAGTGAATAGTAGAAGCAAAGCACTACAAAGTGTCATGCTCTGAAGAGTCTTATTTTGCTATTTAGGAACATTACTGTATTGCATATTAATCTATGCTTTTGTAAGTGGATTTCAATAATTAAACATGGAGATTATAGCCTGACAGGAACCTTAAAAACTTCAACAGCGATGAATGTAAAGTTGTGTACTAAGGAAGGAACAAGCCCTGGAAATTATATAGGTTGGGACCTATTCAGCTGAAGATGACCTGAGACAGGTAGTGGAATAGGTTGCCCAGAGAGGCTGGGCCATCTCTGTCCTTGGAGGTTTTCAAGACTTGACCAGATGAAGCCCTGGGCAACAAGTCTGACCTTGACTTGGCACTGCTTTGAGCAGGAGGTCAGATTAGAGACCTCCTGAGGTCCCTTTCGACATAAACTTTCCTATGATCCTGTGATAATGTAGTTAAAATTTATTCATCCAGGTCCTACAAAAGAAGGTGGGAACTGCTGGCAGTAAAATGAGATTATTGTCAGTGGGTTTGTGAACTATCACATTCCTGGTATCTGAAAATAGGACTTCATTAACAAAATGTCACTTGCCTTTATTATTGCAAAGGTAACCTTTTGAAAGTGAACTGACCATGCAGTAATAGAGTCATTTCATTTGGAATCTGCAGATAATCTGAAATAATAATGCATAAGACTATGAAATGCTTCTATTAATCTCTGTGGGATATTAGCAGTAAAGCCCAATGATAGCAATTTGTATATAAGCATTGTTAATAATTCAGGATGACTTAAGCTTCACAAAAGAGAGAGTCAGATGTATTATTAAAAATACTTAATCTATGAATGACAGTTCTCTCCTATAATTAATGTAATGGCTTTTACTCTAGCAGGCACTCAGTAATATGTTACACTCAAAACTATACATTGTAACAATTATATATGAATCCTAAAACTATGAACCACCTTGGCTGAGAGTGTATCATCGCCTTGTTGGTGGATTTACGGTGATTTTAGCCTCTCACTTCGGGGACTACTGGCCTTTTAAAGACTTGTCCTTTCGGTTTATACAGTTGAGGTAATTATTTGGGAGTTGAAAGGACTCATTAGCAGTCCCTTCTCATCTCTGATGCCGTTCTATAAATTAGCCACTGGAAATTTCTTTCGGTGCCTTCAAATTCTTTCATTATCTAGCACAAAAGGTCATTTCCCATAAAATCAAGTGCTCCAAGACCTGCTAATGTAAGGACATCCTGAACTCGTGAATCTATTAAATTTGTTTTCACAATCTATTTTCATGATAGGATGTTGTTTGGTTTTGAGTGCTGTCTGTTGCTCACCAGATGAACTCCGTTATTACTTGTCTAGTGACTGAATTTTTCTGGTCCCTTCATAGAGGTCCTCACAAAGTAAAAAGCCATCTTAAGTGAAGAAATCCCAAATCATGTTTGTGCTTTGACCTATGATCATAGTTGAATAGTGATAGCTCTGAAAATCATCATCTCAGTACCGCTTGTACAAAAGCAGCACCACCATCTATCCTTTTGTGATGACTGTGTGAAATTGGGATCAGACTGTATTACAGTCATATTTCCCAACAAATATGCATGGTAAAGACCAATTCTTTACTGTTCAAAAGTACCAAATCTGAACAGTGATAGCTGTAGCATTCTGAAACTTAATCTGTGAAAGAAAGCGAGGCCCTTACAGTCTTTTGTAAAACATCTTTCTCCACAGGTTTTACAAACACACTATCATGATCTGCTTGTGGGTACTGTGGGATACAGCCCACAAAACCAGTTCGTGGTTTTAATAACACTTCTAGGAAGTGTTATTAAGCTTGAAGTACCTTACGTGACCCACCAACAAATACATTTAAAAGGAATAGCCCGTGGCTGAAGATGAGAGGAGAGGCTACAAACCAGTTTTTAATCAATCTGTACATAATTTATTTTCCATTTCTTACTGACTTTCTACTTTGTCTGCAGTTTATCTCATGGTCCAGCTTTCTGACTAATTTTTGCTGTTGCATTCCCAGGTTACAGGTGTGTGCCACGGAGTAAGAACAGCAGTCCCTTCTGGAAATGGCTTGGGAATACCTCCTTGTATGGAGGAAGCAGGAGCATTTGTGAGATTTTGAAGACAGAAGAGTGAAAGATGAGGTGCTAAATCTGAGACTGTGGCTGTTAAAATGAGCTGCTGAACACTAGAGAGCAAGGATTACTGCATTGCCTAACAGACTGCTGCAGAACCTCTGAGCCTTTTATTTCCAGTAATAAAAAAGAAATCCATGTGTGTCTCAACATGTGGATGTAATTCTGTTTATTTGCGGGAAAGAAGTGTTAAAATAACCATTTTTGAAAGCAACACTTTTTCCTAAAAGAAAAAAAAATACTTTTTATACATAAAATCTACATCCTATACTGTGTATTTTTCTAGTTTCTTATTCCAGATCCCTTCAGAGGATAATGCTGCATCCTCAGCTCCCGCACCCTCCATCCTGGTCTCTGTGATATACATTATTTCAAAGGAGCACAGCTGGGTGCTGGACTGTAATTTCTCATGCAGCCAGGATCAGATCCATTAGTTTATGTGAAGGTTAGGACCAAGACCATGGAAGTATATGGGGAGCTAATAGATAGACTGGTGTTCCTGCTGTGTTCACAGGGGCTTAAACCAGGGAGAAAATGGTCAGGCACATCCATATTATTTTCGCCTTTTGCTTCATGATTTGCAGTAGTCTCATTCTGTGCTGGTTTAAAAGTTAACCAGCAAGGCAAAATGAACTCAATTCAAAAGAGAGATTTATAAGTCAGAATAACAATTTATTAAAATAATGCAGTAAGTACAAGTATACAGACAGACAATTGGTTTTAACCCACAAAACCCAAATGTACAAACCCAGCACCCTGGGGTATGAACAAAAGTGGTGTACCTTGGCCCACCCCCCGAGTCCAAAGCAAAGGGAGAGGGAATAAACCTGCTGGTGGGAGAGCTGCTGCAGTCTGGTCAGAAGTGGTGATTGCAGTCCAGTCGAGGGTGGTGGTCTCAGCCTGGTTGGGAGCAGCGGTGGTCTGCTGTCTTCCTCTGGGTCCCACGAGAGAGAG
>NW_020897717.1:14272415-14303584 GCF_003984885.1 Neopelma chrysocephalum
TACACCCATCCAGGGATGAATTGGTCCCAGCCGTTCTAACCAGGACACATTCATAAATGACAAAGGAACCTCACCCTGCTGTGAGGTCCTCATACCACAGAGAGCTGTAATGAGTTTGTAACAAGATGGATATAAGGAAGACTTTTTAGTGATTACTCAGACAAATCTCTGAGTACAAATCAGAGATGTACTGAGTGAAGGGTATATCTTTCCATCACTCTCCATCACTTAAACGCCTGAGGATATTTAAGGTATTCTCATGGTGTTATATAAGAAGAACTTAATAAGACAAAAGTGTCCTAAATGCATCTTTATAGATTTTTTTCCTTTCACTGTATGTCAGAAACTTTTGTAATTTGACAGCCACTGGCAATGATTAATGGCTAGCAATATGGCCAGGGGCAATGTATGTTTCAAAATCAGTACCAGGAAAGACTGTGTGATCTTGGAAGCCTTTGGCTATGGAACTGTCTCGCAAAATGAAAAATACGTGTTTTGCCTGTGTGTTCGATGAAGAGCTGGAATGTAGGTGAGAGACAGTGAAAAACAGCAGAATATTTACCTTGGAGTGTGGTGCTAAACTGACATTTAATGGTTGTTTCCACTTCTGTCTTTCATGATAGCTAGAGTATATTTATATTTTTCATAGATGTGCATCTATGTGCAGGTGTATACATATAAGTACTCCTGAATGAAATATTTTATTTTCATTTCCTTAGAAGCATCAGTTTTTCTGTACTGAATCTTAACATAGGCAATATATATCCAGATACTGAAGTAACTGTGGCAAAATAAATAAATATTTCCAAGCACGACTCCTGTACCTCATTTACTACTCTTTTCAAAATGTGTGGTTATGAATAAACCATTTACTTCCACAAACATATGCTCTGCAGGATTTCAGACACAAAAAAATTAAAAGGTCAGAGAATTACAATGGGTTTACTGCACCCCTTTATGACACAAAGCTCATTACTACTTGCTGTGTTCTGTCCTTCTTAATTAAAGCATCAGTTCACACGTACAGTCTGGAGCAGCTCAATTATGAAAGGTTAGATCCATCAGTTTATTTCTGATTGGTTTATTAATTACTGGTCTTGATTCTTGATTCAAATCAGCACTCTTTCCTCAGGATAAAAGTGCATATTATGTTAAAAATAATATACCATACTTTTAAACAAGAATATATTGTAAACATTTCAAAAGAAAGCTTCCACTGGACTTGGCTTTGATCGAATTACAATCCCCTGTACCATGAAGTCTGACTTTAACAGGTAACCACTGGCAAATTTCTACATAGTTTTGTTACTGAACTGCCTTCAATCCATACAAGGATAGAACAAATGCTGTGAGCTGAAACTCTTTTTCAGTTTTGTAAGGAAGTCTCAAATGTATAGCTTTCATCTATGGTTTTCAAAATATTTTTAAATGGGAATTCTGATGGTTCTGTGGCATTTTCTCCTGAAAACTTTTCGCTTGCAAACCTCCTGTATTCCATCAGCTGATGCACTTTAAAGAAGTGGAAAAACTTTTGATAGTAAATCTAAAACAGATCTCTTGTAGAAATGGCTAAGTTGTGTCTGGAGACACTGTGGATGCTGTTAAAGACAAGGTGCAAAGGCAGGAACTTATCCTTCCTTCCCTCCTTCCTTGTTTTAAATGTGTGCTTCAGCAATTTGGGTACTGCATATACCTGAAAGCCAGCAAGAGCACTCTCCCAGTTGATGGCATTTAAGAAAGGCTTGTCTTTATTTACTCCAACAGTAAATTTCTTTTTCACCCAGTGGGAAAGGGTGGACTGATTTCACTTTACTGAGCTACTCTGCGGCGGTTCACGAGACCTTGGGCTGCGTCCCTGTCCCCTCTCCATCAGAGGATGGACGCTCCACGGCTGGCCTCTCCACGGACCTGGGGAGCGTTTCATCGGATTTACCTGACCCTGAAAGGAAAAACAATAATTAAACCCCGTCCACCAAAGCACTTCAAGTTTAGGCAATACAATTATCTTCTCAGCATTTGGCCTGATCTGATCCCAGACTACGCTCCTTCCTCTCACGCTGTCGTGACAGGATTTCAGTCAGAAACACGCGGCGCTGGCAGCAGCCGCTGCCCGAGTGGCATCAGGAGCCCCTCGGCAGCCCCGCACTGCCGAGCCCCCACCACCCGCCGCACCTCCACAGAGGGAACCCGCCCCTCGGGGCCGCCCACCGCGGCTCCTCGGCGGGGCGGGAGCGCGGCGGAGGGGCCGGGCGGGGCGTCCCGGCCCCGGGGCGTTGCGGGGGTCTGGGCGGGCTCGGCGGAGCGGCAGCGGCTGTGGGGGCGCGGCGGCCGCCCGGCCCCGCGGCGTGTGCGGCGCTGCCCGGGCACTGCGCCGCGCCGGGAGCTCGGGAGGTCGTCGCTCTCCCGGTGAAGTGAAGGTGCAGGGGGGCGCGGAAGGCTCTCCCCGCCATGGCCTTCACCTTCGCCGCCTTCTGCTACATGCTGTCGCTGGTGCTCTGCGCCGCCCTCATCTTCTTCGCCATCTGGCATGTGAGTACCCCAGCCCCGCGTTCCCCCTCCCTCCGGTTAAAGCGGGCTCCAGCCCTTGGTGTGGAGGGTCGTGCCACGAGGGGAGCGGGGCGGCGGGACAGGCTGGGGTGAGCAGCCCCTCGCCCGGGGACCCGGGGAGATGCGTCCCGCGGTGGGAGCGGGCGCGTCCCGCGCTTCCCCCGCCCGTGGCCCCGGTGCCAGGACGGACAGACCGCGCCGTGACACCTCTGCGTGGGTGCCGGTGTTTAGTACGTTTTTATAAGCATGAAGACCGGTGGCCACGCGTCTGTGACAGCTTGGTCCCCGCTCCCGGGAAGCGCTCGAAGACTGAGCGCTGCCCCAGCCCTGCGCTGAGGGTTGACTTTAGGGATGCTCGTGGCTCCAGCACCGGCTGTTCTCAGACGTGAGGTCTTCCAGGTAGGAACATCTGTTTTCCTTGCCTGCGAACAGAGCGTATTGAGGGAGAAACCGCCCCATACCTGATGCAGCAGTAAGATTGCTTTTCTTTCAGTAATTACTACACGAATAACTTCTTAAAAGGTCGGGGTTGAATGTGAAACTCTCTCATCCTGCTAATGCATGAGCTGGATATTGGAGTCCACCTTCATTAATTTCACTGAAAAGTGTTGGTGCTGACTCCTTGCTGTACACTGGGTGGCTGTGGTAGGCATAAGCATGTAACTTGGTGTTTATTTCCTCAGTAGTGAAATTATTATTAAGCATAATTCTGAAATTCTCTTAAACTGTTACATATTTTGGAATTATTTGCACTGCATGTGTGCTACACAAATAACTCCACGTCATAGACATTCAGGATGGAGCAGGATAAGCTGAAAAATAGAGCAAGTCTCATGAATACATCTACAGCTACCTGATGGAATAAGATAAAAACATCCTCCTTTACTAACAAGCAAGGGAGATGCAGAATATATTTCTGTTGAAATGAGAGTAAAGCTGCTAGCTGAGTTGTATTAGCACTATGAAACAGATTCTTCTGTTGTGAGAATGCCTTGACATTTAATTATTTTGTACTCTTAATGGGGGAGTTACAACTTTTTTTCTTATTAATGAAACCACAAAAGTGTGGTGGTAATGCCAAGTACTGTAGGGATGTCAAGTACTGCAAGGCTGAAAAGGACTTCTAGCAGTCAGCTACTGCATTACTCTGAAACAAAGGAATAGTAAGATTTGGGATGATTACTCATGTTTTCTTTCCTCCTCTTCCACAAATCCTTAGATCCCCAAAAATGAGAATTCTACAGCTTCTTCAAAGGTTTTAGGGTTAATAGTGTATTCTGCTCTGAATCTCTAGCTAAAATTAAAATGTTTTCGTTATTGTAACAATTTTAATAATTGTTTTATATATTTGAAGCCTATTATTGTGTTCTCTTTTTCCTGGACTGAAGTTGTTGTTATCTGAAGATATACAGTACTTCAAGCAAATCTGGCAAATTATTCTTCCATAAGTGAGTGTAGTTACTGCAAATTTACTCCTAGTGAAACAATTTTTCAACTTTCAGTCTATAAACTTATGAAGAGCAGTCTCTGGAGCTCCATGAGGCAACTAGGAAATAAAATCTTTTGTCAATAAGCTTAAGTTTATGCAGCATGTTTCTTACATCTGTTGAAAAATTGTTGAGGAATTGAAATTGAAAATGGCTGTAAATGCTGTTCTATTGTCATAGTGCAAGAATTGGTACCATCTTTTCTTATGAATAGATAATAATTCTATTAAAATACATGGTTTGAGAAGGAAGGTCATAGAGTAAGAGATTCAACACTGTGCCAGAATAAACTTTTAGGCATACATGTTATCCACATATACAAAACACAAGGAATTTTATTATCCTTTCTATAAGAATTGTTATAGTGTGGTTTCTTGTGTACGTTATGTATTGAGTCATAGGAGTTTCTTTTACCTTAAATATCTCAATTGTAAAAATCTTCCCAAGGAAAAAAACTCCTACTCCTTCCTTGTGGCTTGATTATTTTTTCTTTTCACTGTAATATACTTGTAAGGGACAGTAAATTTATTGTAAATAGATTCTCCTAAGGGCAGTGGAGGATTTCAGTAATTAAATTTTCCTGTTAAAATGCTTTTTGTTTTATTGGTTGTTAAGAATAAGCTGCTGATTGATCTGAGCATCCCATCACTTTCAAAGATTTCTGAGGTTCTAAGACTGAGTAAAAACTTATATTTTGTAAATTATTTTAAACTATAAGAAAAAAACTGTAGCATTTGGACTCGATATTGTTCTAACCTGAAGCTGACTGAGGTTTGGGCAGTTATCTAGAATGAATTAACAGTGGATCAAATAAAATTTCATTTTCTTTCTGCTGGCAAGCCAGATGAATGATAATTTTCATTAATATTGATCTAATAGGTTCAATAGTAACTGTAAAACCAAAACAAGAGAGTAAAAGTAGGATCTTTTTTTTGGACAGTGTGCTTTTCTGATGCCTTTCTTCTAAGAACTTAAGAGTCTATACATTCCTGTGCTCCCTACTCTTTGGGAACAGACAAAATGAAGCTGGTCAGAGCATTTTAAAGGAATTGTAAATAAAATACACAAAATCCTGTGGTCATCTGGAACATGTAAAAATTTTTTTCCTGCCTCTGAGTGATCTTCTTGTATAGATAGCCACTGGTGTCTGTCATAATAAAAAAACACCAAAAAAACCCAAAACCAAGTTAGATACTATCAGAAACATTTGTTTAAACTCTGCATAAGAATTATCTTAATGTATTCTTGCTGAAACTTTACTCATACATATCAAATGAAAGAAAAGGGATGAAGATTATATCTCCATGTACTACATACTACCAGCATGATTCCCTGTGGTACAGGAGTTGCTTAAGCATGGAGGTTGTTCAGTGACCACGATACCTCAAGGTGTAATGTCATAATGTTAGAAACATCATGCAGAAGGGGATGTTTTCATAACACTTTTGTGGAAAAGTACTGGAGAATTTAGTAAAGGATGGTGACCTTTCTGCTTGGTTTCTGGATTTGAGTATAAATACGTGGCTCTTGCTGTAGAAACACAGTTACAGCAGTGCTCTGTTTTACCAGCTGCGGTGTCATTGAAATGTGTTTTGGCCAAGATGTCCTCTCAAATGGACTAATGCAGCTGAGCATGTTTTGGTGTGTTTATTGATACAACTAACAGAATTTGGTTTATTAGCTACGTGATTTGATATCCTCATCTGATCTTGTTGTAAACTCAGGAACAGAGTGTATGGTCTTACCAACCATCACAGACACTTTGTTTTGCTGTCCCCAGCTCTTGTTCTTGTTTATATACAGCTTTTTACTAATCAGTTTTATTCCATTCCTAAACTGTCTTGAACTAAGATTTATCCTCTTGTTAACATCTAACCGAGCTATGTCAAGTCTGTTTGAAGTCCCAACAAGACTTGACGTACCGCAATCATTTCTAGTGTAACTCCACTAAGTTGCGTCTGAAGTGAACTAAAGCTGACCAAATTGTGGCTTATTTTTCCTCACTTAAAACATGGCATGCTTGTGTGAAGTCCCACAGCACTATTATTTGCTTAAAACATATTGGTTTGGGGTCATCTGAGTCCTTCCGTTTTTGTGATATTTTAAGATGGAAATACTTGCATTGAAATTTGTTACTTAAAGGACAGCTTTAAGAAAAGAGCTTTTCAAAGTGTTCAGTTTTATAATACCACAGTAAAACAAGTCATAAATCCCAAGAACGTTACTGTTTTTAAAAAGAAGATTTTCTGTGGTGGGCTATCTGTTTTTCGAGTCATACAAGCATATCTTTGCACGTGTGCGACTGCTTCATAACCTGTGCTCCTTAAGGGTTGCCAGAAAGCAGGAGTATCATGCCAGTGAAAAAACTGATGGTGCCAGCCTGAGAAGCTGTACCATATTGAATGCTTTTTGGAGTATTTTGATATGATTGTGAACTCAGATGAATCCAGGAACAGCTCTTTGGCACAAGCAGAGTTGTGTGCGCTGAAGTTGATGGCAGTTACTTGAGCCAAGTGTAAGAAGAATAAAGCAGCAGAGCATGGAGCTTTTTTGTTTTATGCCCCCCCCCTTATTTCTCTTTTGAAGTGTGAGGATAGTATTAATCCTGATAAACTACCTTAATATGACTTTGGCTTCACTTAACAGGTACCAGTTCACAGGTATACTTAAAAACAGTGGGAGGCAGTGACTGAACAGAGTAATATAGGCTAAAATTGACTTGTAGTTTTAAGTCAAAGCATCCTTTTTTTTTTGCAAACACCAGGGAAAGAGGCCCTTGGAATCTATATTCAGTGTTGTTTCTGACAATGGCTTTCTTATTACGTTTCTCAGACAGCTTGAATTATCCATGCCTTTTTTCCTCATTTACTAAGTGTGAGTAATGGAACTAAACTGTCACTTTATTTAACATCTATTCCTAAAATGTCTTTGCCTTTTGACAGAAGGTGCTATTTACATATAACATGTTGCCACTTCTGTTATTTTTCACTGTACTGTCCTGGTGATGTGGACTGTATTTTATTAGTACTTAAGATTCAACAGCTTAGGTAAAAAATTCTAAAGCTCTCCAAGTTACATGTTGAATTTGGTGAATATTTGATATCTGATTTACTTAGGCATCCTCATGAAATTCCTAGCCTAATTTTGAAGGTACATAAAAAGTACACAAGAGGATCCTTTAAAGCTTGGATTGGTAACAAATTCAGTTGGGCAAAATGCTTTGGTACAAACTGTGTGCTGGTCTATCAATGTTCTCTGTGTCTTACTGTTTCTGTAACTTAGATTTGGAGGATAGATCCCAAACCCTTACCTGAAACCAGCAAAGAGATCTATGAGCTCACTTGAACCTGTGCTTCTCTCCACAAAAGGCTCCCAGTCTCAATTTAACTTCTTTGCAATGCTTTAGAGCGTGTCATGAAAAGGAAGTAATTTCTTTACAGGCTTGTGGTCAAGCTTGAATTTTCTTTCAGATATTGAAGTTCAGTACTGTTCTTTAATGAACCATTAATGCAGTTATCTGAGAATGTTGGATAATTATGAGCTTAAAAATAAAATTAGATGAAGCTTTGATGAATGGGATCACAAATGCTTTTAGTGTATGTTACATGTGTTTCTTGAAGATGTCTTTTCTTTTCTAAGCAGCTAAGCACATTGTCCCTGAAGGTTTTACAGTCATGACAGTTTAAGAAATGAGTCTGATATTTCCACTCTTTTTAAAAACAGAGCACAGCCAGATTGGTCTGGCTATAACATAGCTTGACAGTTCCCTTACAACTTTCTTTCAGAAGTTTGTCTCATTAATGCTGACAGACACATATTAGGCCAGGCAGCACAGACTGCACTGGAGCAAACTGTATCTTATATATTAGAAAAGAAGTATATTTCAGTTTAGTTACCTTGTCATGCTTAAATAATAATTAGAAAGATCATAGAAGTCTTTGGGCTCTAACACAGACTTAAATGCTGTGGAAAGATTAAGTTGGATCTCTGTATATGCTTGAACTGTCATGATGAGATTTATTTGGAGAAAGGTTTTAAATTATGTGTGTTTGCCACTGGCTGTAATTCCAGATGCTTCACAAGTCACAATGACTCCATTATCTGTGTAAAATAAATTATTCTGTGGAGTCTTGTGCCTCCCACAATATGTGCAGAGAGCTATTTAAATGTTATTTGGTTGTCACACATCTGGGTTTTTTTTTCATCTTAGGATTAGTTGGAAAATCTTCTTACTAAAGGGATTTTATATCCAAATTGGTAAATAATGTATTTCTAGTGCTTTTTAGAAACTGCTATGCTTGTTAATAAGCAAGGCAATATAGCTGTCATATTTTATTGGACCATGAGTACGACTCTTAGATTGAGTCTGAGGCATGAATTTATAGCTCATTACACATATTTGTTTATTCAGCCACCATGTGCTACATTAAATCACACTTAAAACATCGAATTCAACCCTCAGCCCTCTGGCTTTGTGGATTTCCCCCACCCCAACATAAATATCCTTCTGGCAAAATATTTTTCAGAAAGAGTAAGAAGCTCAGCAGATAGTAAGAATGTTTTCCATACAGGTAACAGACATCTCTTTGACCTGTTCCTCATCCTCAGTGCCTGTGACATGCTCGTCATTTATAACCACTGTTGCTGCTGACAGCTGAAGGTGACTCCACCAGGCAGTGGAACTAGGTCTCATTTAAGTTTTAAGCTGGGGATACTGAGAGACTTACTATTCTGAAAGTGGTAGTTTGGAAAACACTCCCACTTTCTGTGGAAACAACGTATCTCTCCCACATAAAACAGGTAAGAATTATTATTATTTCCACTCTGAAAAGAGTCACTTAAAGTCACAGGGCAGAGTCAGCTGATGAGGTAAAGGCAGAAAAATGTCAAATACTGTTTGATTTACTGGGTCAACTTCCAGTGTTTCACAGTTGGAAGTTCCCATTTAAAAAATTCAATTTGTGACCGTGATGCTGTGCAGAGAGCAAGATGCAATTTTATTAACAGAATGGGTTTTGTGTGCCTTGATAATAATTACAACATCAGAAATATCCAGTTCCTGTTAAAAGAAATAATAAAATGTTCATAGAATAATTTTGATTGGAAGGGATCTAAGAAATCGTCTCTCAAACCTCTTCTTCAAAGCAAGCCGAATTTCAGAATTAGGCCAGGTTGCTCAGGGTCTTGTCCAGATCACTTATGAACTCTCCATGGGTGGAGGGATGAAACACTACCTGGATGGACGAGGGGAGAGGGGTGGATATTGTCCACCTCGATTTCAGCAAGGCTTTCAACACTGTCTGTCACGATATCCTCAGAGGCAAGCTCAGGGAGAGTGGACTGGATGAGTGAACAGTGAGGTGGATTTGGAACTGGATGAACAGCAGATCCCAGAGAGTTGTAATCAGAGGCAGAGGGTCTAGTTGGAGGCCTGTCACTGGTGGTATCCCCCAAGGTTCAGTGCTGGGCCCAGTATTCTTTAACTTATCCATGGATGACTTGGATGAAAGGGCAGAGGCCTCCTCAGCGAGTTCGCTGACGACACCAAGCTGGGAGGAATGGCCGATACCCCTGAGGGCTGTGCAGCCCTTCAGAAGGACCTCGACAGGTTGGAGAGATGGGCAGAGAGGAACTGTTTGACATTCGACAAAGGCGAGTGCAGAACCCTGCACCTGGGGAGGAATAACCCCAGGCTCCAGCACAAGCTGGAGGCTGACCTGCTGGAAAGCAGCTTCGTGGAGAAGGACTTGGGGTTTCTGGTGGACAATCTGTCCATGAGCCAGCAGTGTGCCCTTGTGGACAAGAAGGGCAATGATATCCTAGGCTGCATTTGGAAGAGCACTGCCAGCAGGTTGAGGAAGAGGATCCTGTCCCTCTACTCAGCCCTGGTGAGGCACACCTGGAGTTCTGTGTCCAGTTCTGGGCTCCTCAGTACAAGAGAGACATGGAATTCCTGGAGCAGGTCCAGTGCAAGGCAACAAAGATGTTTAAGGGACTGGAGCAACTCCATTATGCGGAAAGGCTGAGGGAGCTGGGCCTGTTCCGCCTTGAAAAGGCATGACTGAGAGCGGACCTCATCAATGGCTAGAAGTATCTAAAGGGAGAGTGTCAAGAGGATGGATCCAGGCTCTGCTCAGTGCTGCCAAACAAGAGGCAAAAGGCAGAATCTGATGCATAGGAAGTTCCACCTGAATATGAGGAAGAACTTCTTTATTGTGCAGGTGACAGGTTGCCTAGAGAAGTTGTGGAGTCTCCCTCACTGGGGATATTCCAGAACTGTCTGGACACAATCCTGTGCCATGTGCTCTGGGATGGTCCTGTTTGAGCAGGGAGGTTGGACCAGATGACCCACTGTGGTCCCTTCCAGCCTGACCCATTCTGTGATTCTCTGAGTCAACTACCTCTCTGGGAACTTGTTCCAGTACTTTACTCCTTTCACTGTGAACATTGTTTTCTTATACACAGCTGGAATTCCTGTGGTAATATTTCTGACTTCTACATCTTGTCCTCTTGATGCATTCGCCTGAGAAAAGCCTTGTGCTGACTTCTGTGGAACACACCCCAGGAAACTGAATGCAAGATCATGGAGGAAATCCTCCTTAAGCTATGCTCAGGCACATGGAAAATAAAGAAGTGATTGGTGACAGGCAACATGGCTTCACTAAAACCAAATCATGCCTGAGAGATTTGGTGGCCTCCTATGACGGGGTTACAGAATTTGTGGATGAGGGAACAGCAACAGATATCATCTACCTGGACTTGTGCAAAGCATTTGACACTGTCCCACAGCACATCCTTGTCTCTGAAATGGAGAGACTGGATTTGATGGATGGACCATTCAATGGATGGTTCAGTGGATTCCATCCAGGAATTGCCTGGATGGTTGCACTCCAAGAGTTGTGGTCAACAGCTTGATGTCCAGGTGGAGGCCAGTGACAAGTGGTGTTCCTCAGGGGTTGGTATTGGAACTGACGCTGTTTAACATCTCTGTCAGTGACAGGGACAGTGGGATTGAGTGCATCCTCAACAGGTTTAATGACACCAAGCTGTGTGGTGTGGTGGACATGCCGGAGGGAAGGGATGCCATCCAGAGGGATCTTGACAGCTTGAGATGTGGGCCTGTGTGAACCTCATGAAGTTCAACAAGGCCAGGTGCAAGGTCCTGCACCTGGATCGGGCTAATCCCAAGCACAGATACAGGCTGGGCAGAGAATGGATTGAGAGCAGGTCTGAGGGGAAGGACTTGGGGGTGTTGGTTAATGAGAAGCTCAGCATAACCCAGCAACGTGCACTTGTCACCCAGAAAGCCAAATGTACCCTGGGCTGCATCAAAAGAACTGTGATCAGCAGGTCAAGGCAGGTGATTCTCCCCCTCTACTCTGCTCTGGTGAGACCCCACCTGGAGTGCTGAAGCCAGCCTTGGTGTCCCTGACAAAAGAAGAACTTGGACCTCTTGGAGTGGGTCCAGAGGAGTTCCATGAAGATGCTCAGAGGGCAGGAGGACCCCTCCTATGAAGACAGGCTGAGAGAATTGGAATTGTTCTGCCTGGAGAAGAGAAGGCTCCAGTGAGACCTTATAGCACCTTCCAGTACCTGAAGGCAGCGTACAAGAAAGATGGAGAGGGACTATTGCAAGGGCATATAGTGATAGGACAAGGGGCAATGGCTTTAAACTGGCAGAGGGTAGGTTTAAATTTAGAGGAACATCAATGCACTTTGTGAAAGCAGGACAAAACATTTTTTTCCACTTCCCATTGAAAAGGTAATACTATAAAGCAGAGATTTATTTTAGGAATGTCATTGTGAAAAGTTACATTAAAATCACAAAACACTTACAATGGAAGTAGGTTTTCTCAGCAAGATACTGCAGGAGTGCTGAACTTGCAGCTCCAGATATGATAATGTGAACACATGAAGCAGAACATAAGGGAGATGAAGAAATAATGCCATCATTGAATTGTCCCATAGTACACTTCTGGCAACTCTCTCACCAATGCAGCAGGTCATGAAAAATCTATGGATTGGTTTTGGGTCCTTTTGTATTTTTATGCTTTTGCAGGTCATGTCATATTTTAGCTGTCAGAGATAGGTTGGGGTTTTTTTAGATACATCTGGAAGTCTAACTACCTTGCTGGAGGAATTGAAGCTTAAAATATTTAGGAGACCTACAGTAAAATGATGAGAATTAATAACTTATAGTCCTTGCAATTATCTCATAACAGGCAGCGTGAAAGCATCAGGCATTGTTGATACGAGCACCATTTTTTTAATAGAATGACATTTGATTTTTTAATGTATTTAAATGCCAACCATCTTCATGCTGTGTGTGAGTCATGATTTCAAGTGTTTAATTGTTTAGTCAATCTTCTGTTGCCTTATTATTTTATAGCATTATGAGTTTGGGCTAAATAGTTCACATTGTATCACCATCTAAGTGGAAACTGCTTTATACATTCACAGAATGGGCATTTATAAGCAAACATAATGAAGGCTCCACTGAAATCAATTTGATTGAATGTGCTTCAGAGTTGTTCTTCCCTTAGTGTTATATAAACACCATTAGCAGATCCTTTAGAAAATTGATTTGCTGATCATCTAAGTGGCAGGCTTGTTTGGAGCTATGCTGAAATGTATCCTTAGCCTTAATCAAGCTCCTGTAATTAAACTAAGGGGTTTCATAAGAACGTAGTGAAGCAGACGAGGATGCTTTTTGGGCTGCTGTTATTTTATTCTCAGTTTTTGGTTATTTTTGCAGGCTCCTGTGTCCCTTCCCCTTGCCCTCGTTCTGCAACCGCAGCTGCATTGCTGCTGTATTGCTTCACCTTGCCTTAGCTTTGCAAACACAGCTGTTTTGTGTATGTGTGTGTGTGTGTGTCTTGGCCTTGGAGTTATTTCCTCCAAGTTCTGCCCGACCTCTTTTTAGGGAAAGAAAACTTGGGAATATCTTGAATCTGGTCATCCCTGCCTGAAGCCTCCTATATTAGAAGAGTCCCTGTTCCCTTGTCCTGCCTCTTGTTGGTCCATCTGGGCTTCTGCTGTGCCACTGGGAGGGAGGAAGCACAGATTGAGCAGAATTTCTGTCTGCTGTGGGCTCCTTTCTGAGACAGCATTGGTAGGAGTCTAGTGTTGAGAGAGTAATGGGGAATAAAAATGGTGTGGGAAGCGGGGAAATGGGACTGTGGGAGGGAGGACTTCAGGGAGAAAGATGTGAAGGAAAGAGGAAATGAGAGGAAGAAAATCTATGTACAAGTAGGGGACTAACAAGAGAAAAGATTGAGAACACAGCATTCTCATTTGGGAGGCAATTATTTGAGCAGAAAAGGCTGCCTGAATCCAAGAGGTATGGTTAAGTCAGGTGATGGACATTTTTGGACAGCCTGAGTAATGAGTCTTCTGTGTGGGTATGGTGTAATATGTGACATGCTTGAACAGATTTTTTAGTGACAGAACCTAGATTCCCTTATATGTTCCTGGATTTTGGTGAATGTGCATAAATCACTGCTGGTGGGAATGGAGAACATAAGAGAGGGGGAAAAAGTAGCAGCAGCAATGTGAAACCTGTGGGGAAATGTAAGGAGCGTGTGTGGAAAAGGAGTGTAATGCTTATCCCAAGCATATATCAGCATAACAGAAATTAAAAATGTCAAAATAACAACTTGTAGCAATATGTAGGAATCTTTGAAAGCTCAAGAAAAGAACAAATTGTGGTGTAGTGCTAAGATTGGATACTTGCTTACAGACAGTACTAGCCAGCTAGCCAGGCTCTCACCCATGACTTTTATCTTACTGATACTGAAAAAAATCTTCTCTTTTGATCTCATTCTCTTACCTTCTTCTTGGGAGCAAATATTTTTTTCTAGTTGTACCTATTCCGGTACATTTTCCCCTTTGTTTACTACCCTTTCCCTGAATTTATTCTGCAGGAACATCCTGTTTATTCCAAGCTTAGGGATTATCGTCTTGGTGCTTTTAAGTAATAGAAGAAGTGCTTCAGTTTGTTTTGAGAATAATTTATGAAGATGGAGCTTTGTGGCTTTAATGCATCTGTGTCTTTCTCCTTGCATATCCCCCAAACTGTGATTTCGATGAGAATAAAAAGACAAGTAGAAACATTGTATGGGAGCACACTGATTTATGTTGGGATAAATTAGAAATAATATGTAATTTTGAGGAAAAACAAGGACAGAAGAATAAACCCTCTCACATCTATAGGTATCCAGTTATATATTGCTTCCATCGAGAATTAACCTGCTGTTGGTCCAACGTGACCAGACTGCCACTCTTCCTCCTGCCTTCTGCACCTGGCCAGCCTCTTGTTCTAGATCTTTCACGAGATCATGTCTAGCCTGTCCCTGATTTGGTGTGGAAAGTGCTGGATAATGAAGAACTTGGCCTATACAAGTAGAAGATGTACAAATCTGTAATGATGCATCTGAGATATAGAGGTAGTGAGACATACTTCTTAGTTGTTTCATTTCTTGTTGCGTTTTCTTAGTTGATACAGAGTTTAATATAAAGAGAAGCAAGGACACAGCAGTGCTCTCTCTTGTGGTGGAAGCAGAGTTCCCCAGCCCCTCCTAGGCATGGATAGAAAAGAGTGCTGCTTTCATCTCCCCCTGCTTGGTTGAGAGATCTGCAAACCAGTTCATTTGCATTAGGTATTCCCTGAATCAGAGCCACAAATCTGAGTTTGACACCTCAGCTGTAAAGCTTGGATCCAAACTCCCATAATTTCCTTTTGGTCCATCGAAGAGATCAAGACTAGGGGTGAAGTTCTGGCCTAACTTGTTCATTATCTTGAAATGCTTGTTCAGTTTATCTGCAGATGTGGTCTTTGCATCCTTTCCAGAAGAAAAAGCTGGTGCAGGAGTCTGTATGACCTTTGCTAGGAGGACCTTTGCTTAACCTTTGCTTTGATCAAGGGACTGGAACATCTTTCTTATCAGGAAAGGCTGGGCCTGTTCAGCCTCAAAAAGAGATGACTGAGAGGGGAATCTTACCAGTATCTGCAGGTATCTAAAGGGAGCGTGCCACAAAGATGGAGCCAGGCTCTACTTGGTGGTGCCAAGCAATAGGACAAGAGGCAAAAGGCAGAAACTGATGCACAGGAAAGTCCACCTGATTATGAGGAAGAACTTCTTTACTCTGCGTGTGACCGCACACTGGAACCAGTTGACCAGAGAGGTTGTGGAGTCTTCCTCACTGGGGATGTTCAAGAACTGTCTGGACGCAATCCTGTGCCATGTGCTCTAGGATGGTCCTGTTTAAGCAGGGAGGTTGGACTGGATGACCCAGTGTGTTCCCTTCCAACCTGACCCATTCTGTGATTCTGTGATGCCCTTTCTTAGCTTGCTGAACGTGTGGCTGTGACCGGGAATCCTCACTGTAGCAGATTGTTTGCTTTTCAAGTCCTGACTGTCAGATCAAGTTAGTACCTAACTAACAAGTAACAGCATTCTTGATAATGGCATGTCAATTTGTTGTCACTGGTGCTCTGTGAGTATCTGGTCCTGGGGTTTTGGTGCTGAACTGAAGAAATCAGAAGTGGTTAGATACTGAAATGTTTCATAAGTTGTGGTCTTGTTATCTAAATGGAAAAACCTGTTTGTTTTATAAAGAATCCACATAAAATACTCAATTGCATGTAGGAGGAGGAGACCATATGCAGGAAGAGAATATTGGCGGAAAGCTTGTATCAAAAGTACAGAGAGTGTGGGAGATTTACAGTCAGTTCCGTACTGAGGCAGAGATGCAACCTGTATTTCCCCCAGCCTACAAAGGCACATAGATTTTGTGCCTTTGGGGCTGGTGAGAAACACTGTCAAATCCTCTGTAAGATTTTATTGGTAGAAGGAGAAGGGCATCCATACAAGCACTTGGGAGTGCCAACTTCATACCTGCTGCCTTTGATTCAGACCCTGACATTAGCTTCATCACTGACCCATAGAGTCTCCAGACACAGATATCCTGCTAAGTGGAATGGTCTCACATTGTATGAAGTTTTAATACAGAAGAATTAGAGTTGGTCTCTTGCCTCTGAAATGCCATCAGTGAAATGTATATTTACGCACAGTAGCATGGTACCAGCAGCGAAACTGACACTGTTATCCATGTTTCAAAAAAAATTAGTAACCGAATGGTTCAGATTCTCTTCTGAGAGAAAGAAGACATGGTTTTTTAAGTTAGCTGAGGTAGAAGAATTGTTTCTACCACACTCAATGTAATTAAACTTAAGTAATGCATCTCTATGTACGTGCGAGCTTTTTTCTGTTCAGAACAATGTGATGTATTCACCAGTTTTGGTGCTAATTGAAAATGTGGTGGTTTTCCTTAGTTTTGGTAGCAACTCTTTGTGTCCTACAGAGGGGTGAGTTGTGGAGCGTGCTTGATTCACAGAATATCACTACTTCCTGAACTGTTCCCCTCTACTGAATGCACTAATGTAAGGTTTTTAAAAAAAAAAAAAAAGAAAAAGAATCATGACAACAAAATGATGAAATCCTTTGGGGAGGGAAGGAAGCATGGCAGTCTGGACTTACCTTAAAAATTCCTCCTCCGCTTGAGGTCTGTTTCGAAATGTGTTTTAGCTGCAGGAAGCAAAACTATTAGCCTATTTAGAAACAGGCTCTGTGCAGCTATATTAGCATCATCCCTCCTGCACAGCTTGCTGCTTGTCTTTCTTCTTGTAACAAAATGCAGTTTATATGTCTACAGATGATTTTTGTCTGGCTGGATTTCAGCTGGTCTAGACTGGAAGACAGTGAGTGGGTATAAAGTTGTGATACAAGCACAGGTAATCTTTGAACTCTCTATTTGGGGAATCAGTGGGACATTTGTCTCTCTCCTGAAGGAGAGGGTTGACATCTCTCTATTGAAGGAGAGGGTTGATATCTCAGTTTCAGGATGACTGGGGAACATATTTCAGTGTCTGTGGTGAGCAAGTGAAATCTGTGACCAGAATCTTGTTGTTAGCCAGTTAAACTGTTTCACCTTGCAGTTGGATGAAATTATTTTTAAAAGCCTATTTCATAGCAGTTGTAGAAATCTGTCAATAGATGCTTGTCAAATCATCCTTCTGGAAACATTGTGTTCACAACAGAACTTTACAGCTGCTGAGGTTTTTTAGCGGTTTTGTCAAAATCAATAACCTTAATTCTTTACATTCAGAAATCAGGTTGCGTTTTCAAATTGTAGTCTGCAGTGTTGCAATAATAATAGTAACTGGTAACTCATGGAAATAGTAACTTTCCATTCAGAGCACTCAGAGCTGTGTACAAAATGGTTGTATTCCTGAAAATCAGTTTCTGTCTCTTTAATGATGTGGATGGAGTTTTTCATTCTTGTACTAAAAGGTGGACTTTTGCAGGTGACTGCCAAATAGTTATTCTTGGTGGTTTCTCTTGCACATCTCTGCAGGCTTGGAAATCTGATTTGGTGTAGCTGATGCAGTAATACTGTATAGGATTGGGGTTTTTGTTTGTTTTGGTAAATTTTCACTTATATATATATATATATATATAAAAATATATATAAAGTGAAAGTATAGTTTTTATTTATGTAGGAGAATACAATGGTGTAACTATACCAGTGCAGACTGGTATGTTTGTGCACCCATGCTCTCAGCAAGAGAGCCGTCCTCTATGGATTTTCATCAATATTTAATTAGAATAGAATAATTATACCTCTGCATTGCTATAGGTAGATAGGAAATTCTTTTGAATCATGTTTGCAGAATGGAGATGATGCATTTTTGAATTTGCGTATTGGAGTTTCTATTGGAAAAGTCTTCAGATCTGACTTAAGTACTTAAGAAATTACAGTAAGATTTTCCTGATTAAGTTAGCCTAAACTTCCAGTTAGAGCCTAAAAAGTTTGTCTTGGGCTAAATATAACATCCTTTTACAGTCAAAAGAACTTCAGTAAAAAGATGAAGACTGGGTGCTCAGGTGTATGTGCAGCCCTGGTTGGAGCCGCAGGAACTTTGTTTGCATTAGCAATGTGTTCGGGTTTCTATGTGGAGGATTGTTTGATGGTGGCAGCATGTGAAATTCAAGCTAAGTAGAGCAAGGAAATGCCATGCAATTGTTAGTGTGAAATCTGACAAACAGAAAAATTTTCTACCCCTGAGTAGCTTAAAACCATTTGCAATCTTAATCCAAAAAGGCTCTGCTTAAAGCAGTGCTCTGCTCTAGAGATGGACAACAGTACAATGATCAGTGTACTGACAGTATTTGTTTCCCCTTACATTTTATATGGTGCAGTAATCCAGAGGCTTTGGTTCTTCTGCCACTGATTCTGTAAGTAATTTAATTTCTTTGAGCTTCATTTTTTCCCCTGTTTAAAAAAAATGGAAATTATATTTTCCTTGTGTTTGTTAAGACCTTCATTGCCTTGAATGGAGATTTATAACTGGAAAGCACTGTTAGTTATTACTGTTTATTTTTATTAATATGTGGTGAATTAATAAGTGTAATATTCAGAACATTAAATAAATTGGTAAGAGATAGGAGAATAAAGAAATACCATTAATCTCATTTTCTTCTCTGGTCTTTATTTGCTGTAGTGTTAAGGTTCTCAAAAACCAGCATTTCAGATACACTAGTCTGGGAAGTTACCATGTTACATGGCGAGGTATGATTGAAGCCAAGATTTAGACTTTTTTCCTTTTTTAGTAGGAGATGCTTAACAAGGGGATATAGATAAGGAATAAAATATGACAAAAAGGATAAAATTTTCTGGCTTTTGAGGCAGGTTGCCCATCCATTTGTACAATTTTGAATGATCTTTCATGCTTGGTGGCATGAACCAGATGAGTTCAATCAGAAGAGAAAGAGGAAAGAGGAACAACCATCTTGAATAAATGTTCACCAACCACATACCTAAATTTTCTGTTCAGATTTATTTCGTATCATGATAAGAATTAGGTAGCAAAAATTGATTTCTCATTCTGTCACTTTGTTGATGTCACTTTTCTCTGCACCTCTCTGTGGGCTCCCCTTACTTCATTGTTTCAAGGCAGTGACTTATCTTCCATTTCAGGCCCTTTTTTGTTCTTACCTGATTGAATCTTTCACATATTTTGTCAGTGGTTTCTTCTGCTCAACAAAATCCAGCAAAATAACTCACCCAGACTGCATCAACATGGTTCAACTCGTGGTTCAGACATGATTTCCCAAACACAGTAAATATGTCTATGGAGCAATTGATAAGCTGGCATGAAGTTTAGGAGGACAACCTGCTCCTAAACCTGTCCACCTTCTGTCCTTGCAGACAGCCTATGACTTGCAGACAGCCTATGAACTGCCAGTATGGGCACTGTGAAAGCTGCATCTGAGACTGGAGGGGGAGACAAATTGTTTAAATGAACCATTAAAGACAGTTCCTTCAAGATGGGATTGTGGTGCATTGACAGGGTGGTGGCAAGGAAACATATGTTAAGTGTTACTGTTCTGGTCTGTGGTTAGTGTGGTTGTCATCAAGTTCTGTTTTATCTTAAGTTTTCTGAGATGCCAAGAAGCAATAATATCCAACTTCTTTGCTGTCACTGGTTTCACACCCACACCAACTTCACTGCCACCCTAAAACACCAGAGTCTCAATTAAAATATGTTTCTGTAAGAGCTCAGTGATTAAAAAAGAGTATCTTCCCTAAAAGTGAGATGTCATGGCTTGTTTCTAGCATTAGGTGAAGTTTTCAATTTGATTGGTACATAAGCATAGGAAGAAAATGAAATTCAGGTTCAATCTTATGTGAATACTTCATTATTCAAAGTTGTTGCAGTCTGGAAAGGTAAGCACAGAGAGTGCGGGTAATGAAAACAAATTTTATAAATATCATTGCAGCTGAAACATATTGTCATCACAATCTCGTTGATTCAGTATGTGTTTAAACTGGGGCAAACTCCTTGCTGAGTTACACTTGCAGTTTTGAGGTTTGCAGATGGTGTGAATCAGAGACTGCAACTGGTATTTTTACAGACCTTTAGTTTTATTAGGTGGAAAACAACCACAAGTATACTTCTAGTACACTTCTATCAACAGGAAAAAGCATAGCTAGGGCAATGGCAGAACAAACTTCCTGCAATGATTTGCAATGTGGATTCACAGGGAGAATTCCTCAAGGCAGAAGGTAGTGCAATATCTATTGTCCATTCAACCCCAGCCTGTTTCTGCAGTAATTTTAAAAATTATTGCTAAACATGAAGCATTTTTCCCCCCCCCGATATAGCTTTGCAAGTAAACAGATAACTTGGTGGTTTAGGTTTTTTTCCTTTGAGTTTCTAAATAAATATCAGATGGTCCTTATTCTCTGTCTATGAAGCCAATGTACAACATTAATGTTTACTAATAGAAATAAATTTCTCCTCTGTGTAAGATCAGCCCTGGCACATGTTTCCAAAATGCTGAGTGCTTAGCTATTTGTTCAGCTTTATGACTAGAGGTTGGTCATTTTTCTTTGGAACAGTCTGCTTATAGTGTGGCCTTTCAAGAGATGGGGTTGCTGATGTCCCTGTGTGTGTATATTTTGTAGTCTTAATTGTCACCCTGGATCAAATTAGATTGGATAACTGAAAAGATATTGGACACTTTATAAAATACATTCATTTACAAAGGTGAAATCATGACAATTGATGTAGTGAAGTGCCCTGACTGGGATCTATTACACTGTTTGCCTGGAAATGAACTTCTCTGTCAAGATGCTGGTAAGTGTGGCGGTTTCTGAGGTGAAACAGCCCCTGAGCATATCCAGGTGCTGTCCCAGAGCATTCAGCAGCTCTGGGTGGTTGATACGAAGCAGTAGCTGTGCTGCATCCAGCTAAAATGTAAACAGGCAGCAGCTCATTTCTCTAGTCAGTGGTCAGAACAGTGCACCTCCCATGAAAGCATTGTGAAACACTTAATGGAGGCAAGTAGTTTGTTATTTTTGGATGGAAAAATGGCACTTCCAGCCACACAATGTCCTAGGGCGTTGAACTGCTACAGAAGGTGAGTTATAATTGAAAGAGGAAGGTGTTTCCTAATTAATTATGTAAACCCCACAGCAGTACAGCCCAGCCCAGCCGTATTTTCAGTAATACGATATAATTTGTTGCACAGTTACCAAGTGTGTTGTGAGCAACCAAAAATCATAAGAAGCTGCAGCTCTGTTTCCGTTGTTTCTCAGTTGTGGTTTTAGAATTAGGACACCCAACATCGTGAGATTTAAACCAAAACAAAACAACACAAAACCAAAAACCCAACTAACCAATGGACCAACCAAAAAATCAGGAAAAAACATGCCCCCAAAACACTTTGGGAGTTTATATTCCCTCTAATAGTGAGCCTGCCTAATGTTACACTTTCAAGCTTTGCACTCTAACTGAGAAATAAGAAATAGGAATGTGTTTGTTCATAATTTAAATTAATGTCATCACTAAATTTCTATTTCTGGTGATTTAACAACATAAGACCTATTATGGAACTTCTTTGAAGTAAAATGATAAGAACTGAGGAGAATCTATTTTTGTCAGCTACTTTCCAGAGAGATACCAAAACTTTTATTGAAGAAACTTTCCTCAAATCATATGTGCTTGATACCAGACCTCAGCCTCTCTTGGGTGTAGCAGGACTGTCTCTTAACATTGTCATAATTTGCAGACATCTCAAAAGGTTATGGGATTATTGTATTTACACTTACTGGTTCCATGAAAACAATGTGCTTAATACCTATCAGATCTGTGTCAAGGCTCTTAGATATAATGCAAGCATAACATAAATTGAGTGCCAGCAAATAAAGAGTAGGATTTGGGCTAGAGAGTTGGGAACACTGGTAAAATAAATAAATAAATAAAATAAATAAACAGAAAGAAAAAATAGGAAATCTGAATGTGTAGTATATTTGGGGCTAACCTCTTTTCCAAACTGTCATTTAGGATTTCTTCAAGACTTGCCTGCATTAGTTAAAGCTAGCTCAACAGAGCCCTGCCTTAACAGCTTTGTCTTTCAGAGCAGCCAAGTGAGGCTTTCCAAGTGAACTTCTTGGAAGGGGTCTATCTTATGATTTCAGTATTCAGGTTCCCCATGTTGCTGTCTCAGACAGTCTTTCCTCACAGCATGAGTTGGATCTTTTACTGGCTGACATTTCACGATAAACTCCTGGCTGCTCTTACTGACTACCAGAAAGAAGACTCATCGCTACATTTACAATGGAAAAAAACCTGTAACCACTGTACATTAATAAAAATAGCTGTCACTCAAAGCTCATAACAGTTTTTTTCTTAAAGTTACATCTGTAAGTACCGATGCATTAAGGTAAAGAGAATTTAAGGGGATCCTAAAGTAAATCAGTGGCATAGCTATGAGAGACAGCTCTTACCTGTTACAGGGCCATCCTTCCCCCTTTCTGTCGGTGCTGTCAGTGCTGATGTTGATATCCAGTTACAAAGAGGTACCCAATTACATGTGTGTCCGACTCGCATGGTTCTAACCCTCTTAGCAGTTGGTCCATCTTAAGAATATGAAGACCTGTTCAATAAGTATTAAATATAGAGGTGTCGTGAGCCTTATCCTTCACAAATGCACTCCAAGCCTCTAAGAGTTTCTGTTATTTGCTCTATTACCATTGCAGATCTAATTCCTAACTTGTAGAGCTACTGCATCCATGGGGAGAAATGTTTCACTTATAATCATATTTTATAGTTCCCTTTGTGGTTTATTCTGCCACTTTGACTTGTCAGAGTTGAATAAATTGAATTCTGTAGAGTGCTCTTGTAAAATGCCACACTTTTGATTTTTAAATGTGCTTCAGTGTGATGAATGCAGCATTAGAGTGGGATGTGGAGTAGTGCTTAAATTTGTGGATTGTAGCTTCTAGGTTTTATTCTCAAGCCTCTAGCCAGATTGTTATATAATTCATGGAGAGGCCATTTTTAGGATTTCTGCTCCTTCATTCCATATCTGTAAAATGAATGTGTTTTACCTATGCAGCAGTTCTGTGTTGACACCCAGTTGGTTCTTTTTTGAACAGCTAGGCAGCAGGCTGCTATGGCATGTCATAGAATGGCTGTTGCACTCATATACTAATTACCCAACTGCTGCCTTGTACTTACATCATCTTTTTATTGAGCGCAGAGACTTTGGGTTGTAAATTATCTAAAAAGGAATCATTGTTTTAACATCTGTTTATGTGGTGCCTGTCATAGTGAGCTTTCCTTCCTTGGGTGAAGAAAGAAAGAAGCAGAAGAAAAGGTATCACTAGAATACAAACATGAAGTTAAGAATGTGATTTGAGATCTTTGAATGAAATATGATGAGGATTACTACAGCTATTTTCTCTCCAAGAAAACACTTTCAAATATTATTGTTTTTATAGGCACTTTTATCTGCCCTGTTTTAAAAGGACCAGTAATAGCAAGTGTGTCTTAATCCATCTGTTAATGGAGGAAACTGAAGGACTTGAGCAAAAAACATCTCTCCATTAATGAGGTCTGAAGTAAAATTCTAAAACCTGCCAGAATTTAGGAAGCATGTTTGCTCTAGAATGGTTTACCATTTGAAGAATTTGTTTGTTAATGTATAGCAGCTTCATAACAGTAAAGCTGATACTAATTCAGACTTAATATCTGAAGTAGATTTAATAATTAATAAAAATGGGCTTTTTATGTATTAAACCTGGAAGAGCATAGCTGATCCACCTCTGTGTTTTGGGTAGCTAATGAGTTTCTCCTTCAAGTTCGGAGATGTATTTTTTTGTGAAATAGTTTTATGCCATGTGGCAATTTGAGAAAAGAATTCTAGCTGATATGAGGGAAGAAATATGGAAAGTAACAACGCTGAAAAGGCTGTAGATATGATTCTACGGATGACAGATTAATGAGTTCTGGGTTTCATATGTAGGAGTATCCCATGTTTTGTTTTAACTACTTAGTTCTGGAGGGAGTGTGTGGAGAAGCTATTTTCTCCGGAAAGCGAGGAAGGGAGGCAATGCATCTACCTAGTCTCTAAAGGAAAATAAGTGTTTGAATGAGCATTCATTACAATATTTGAAAAAAAAAATGTTTTTCAGATAATTGCCTTTGATGAACTTCGGACAGACTTCAAGAGCCCAATTGATCAGTGTAACCCAGCCCACGCAGTGAGTACAGCCAGTGGTTTGCTAAGCAGTACCTGCTCAAGAAAGGGGGATGCACTGAGCTGTCAGTGAAGTATGAGTGAAATTAATATACAGTCTCTTGTGAAGTCAAGTGTGGTTTGGAAAATTGATTTACTGGGCCAGTCTTGGGAAGCCAGATGGTTGCTTTTTATGCTAATAGCCTTCCTTTTTGCTAAAGGAGGCAAGAAAATAATTTGGAAATTCAAAAGCTGATGTTGTGATGCTAATGCTTTCTTTTTTACCTTTTCATGCTGTGGCACAAGTTTTCCTTTTTGAAATAATTTGCCTTCTCGTGTTCAAGCATGGGATGACCACATTTTCCCATACTGCCTGTATCAATGAGCCGAAAGCTTGAGTGGATTTGGTAAGAGGCACGTTTGTGGACCTCTCTCTCCAATGGCAGGGCTCTAAATGCTCCCGTGCTTTAAGAGTAAATATCATATTCTGCTGCTTCTGCAATGGAAAAGTTTAAATATCACCCTGGGACTGTGAACTCACTTTTAACTAATGAACCAAAAATGCAGCCTAGATTTAAGTATTTCAAAATTCCTCTGTTAATTAAAGCTGTAATCTAGGGTGATTTAGCTGACTACAGTTAAACATGTGTCAGTCTGTACTACCAGAACTGAGAGCAGAATTTGGCTCCCCATCATCTCGCTGGGAATTACAATGGTTATGACAGGTGCTGTATTTGATCTCTACAGAGTATCAAATTATTGAATTTACTGCAAATGATAACCAAATTCAGTACTTTGCCATTTAACCCTGTTTCATAACTCAGCAGAGGATTTGAGGTAGTGCTTAGACCACTGATGATTTTAAGCATAAACTTTATGTGAATCTTAGAATAAGAAGGCTTTTTTTACAGTTCACTAACACATAATCAAAGCATGAAAATAGAAGAAAGAAATTATATGAAGAAATCCTATAGAGGACCTCAGTGGATATAAACTGGTTTTGAATTTACTGGATGTAATCTGATTTTGAATTCACTTTATGTGTTTTTACTTCCCATCTTGGGAACTGCACACAAGAAATGTGTATTTATTTGTACCAGGTATTTCTTATACATTTGTTCAGGTGTATTTTCCTCTTTCCGTCTGCGTAGTTGCTTGTGCCCATATCCCTTTTATTTAGTGGGGTAGTTTTCTTTATTGCACTATAAGAGTGTCTGATGTTTACCCATATATCTTACACAATGTTTTCATGACAGAGGGTAGAGCCTTTTTGACAAGAGGGGGCTGAATTAAAGAGAAATCAGAGACAAAAACAAGGGCAGTACTGAGAATGTAATTGAAATTTCCTGGTTTGCCCTCTATTACCTATAGTTCAGAGACAGACTTCCTGCTTCTCCAAGGCCAGCTGTAGTTAGGAATCTATTTAAAGGGAATTGAGAGGTCTATCTTTCTCTCTCCACTTAACTCCTCCTAAAGGCAAGAGAGCTTTCTGCAGCTTCACAGGCACATCCACACACATCCCTTCTCATGTTTGCAACTGTGAGTCTAACATTTCTGAATCTCTTTTAGCTCAGAGACACCAAAAAGAGGCACGGTATTTTTCTGGTGCCTATCAAGCCACCAGTGCATCATTGTCTTTCCAAAATGATACTTTTTTAAAAAATGGCTTAAACTTGGGGACAGAAAAGCAAGAAACATTTCTTTGGAGAATAGAAATAAAACTCAAACTTGTGGCAAATTTTAAAGATTTGAAAAGCAAAAAGCTTAGGGATAGTTGGCTTCTCACGTTGGTATAGTACAAAAAAAGTTAATTGTTTGGAATATTTTTCCCATGTCTAAGTGAAAATATTATCAGATAGTCTTCTGAGGACAACAAAATGACTCTGCCTTCTGCAGTGTAACCAACAGTAGAATGTTCCACAGTAACTCCAATGATGGGGTTATGCAGTGAAATTTGATTGTACTGGTTAGTTTCTCATTATGAGCCATTTAAAAAAAAACCCTGTCTTTAATTTGTTTTCTTTCTGTGAGTTGAGCTTAAAGCATCTTTTGAATCACAGTGCTTAATTGCAGTGATTTTCAGTATTATGAATGCATCTGTCGTTTAAAGTGGCATTTCTAGGACAGTTCAAATATTTTTCACTAATGGGTTACACACTAATATCACATGTTGAGGCACCATCTTGGTGATAGAGGAAGAACTACCATACAAATATCATAGTTGTTTTTCCCCATTCAGAATTATCTTGGAGCCAGATGTGGGGTACCTTAAAATGCAAGACCAAGTCTTACACAAAGGCTGACTTAAAAAACATTTGCAGCCTCTGGCTCAAGGCTAACAGACTGGAATCCCCAGTTGATATTGTTACATCCAGTAACAGATGAAAAAATAACTTACTGGGACTTTGAAATGGGTAAATCACTTAGCTTGCTAGCAGTAGGTAGGAAGTGAATGCTGTCATTTCAGATTAACAACATATATTGCTTCACTGCGGCCATTAATTAAAACATTCACCCTCGTAATTGTAATATATTGTCTTAATTTGTAACACCAGCTAATCTCCTGCCTTTTCCCACCTTTTTCTTGACAGAGAGAGCGGCTGAGAAATATTGAGCGGATTTGCTTCCTCCTGCGAAAGGTGAGCATAAACTAACCTAGGATTTGTGAAGTTCATGAGAATTAAGTCCATCTGGTGGTGACATGCATTTATTTTCTCTTTGATCCTCACACTCAGTTGATGAAAGGCTGGATTCTACAGAGAAGTGAAAGTCATGATGACTTTGTAAGGACAGAGTAAGACAAATTATAAAAGGTTGACATAATAGAGGATGTCTGGATAAGAACTGAACTTCAGAACATCAGCCTATTCATTCCAGAACAAGCCTTTTGAAGGTGGTGAATGGTTTTGCAGTTGCAGCTTGAGGTTCTTTTTTATAGTCCTATAAAGCTGCTGATACTGTTGTAGTACAGGCTCTAAAAATACCCTTTTTTTGAAAAGTGGCTTACTATTTGATAAACTAAACATTTTTATTAGGTACATGTTTAATGTTTAAGGTTTCTAGTTGATAGAATAGAAAAGTTGATGTAGTATGTATTTTAACTTGACACAAGTGAGGTGCTGAGTGCCTCAATTTCTGAGGGATTTCGAGGAGCTGATAATTTGTGGATTACTTATCTGTGGCTTCAAAAAACATTTTAATAAACAATCTTTATTCTCCTGACTCTGTCCTATTAAAGTAAAAATAATCATAGTTCTAAACTATTTTATTCTGTATGTTCAAGTTTCTATACATTGTGTTCTGCATAGTAATAGAACCACCTAAATTATTCTACATTTTTGCTTAAAAAGGTCATCACTGAAGTGTGGACTGCTGCCTGCATCCTAATCAAGCTAAGAACTGAATTGTTTTTAAGGTACTCAGAGGTTTTAAGAAACGCAGTGCTAGGGATTGGGGTGATCCAAAGGCACGACTGTGACTCTAAGCAGAATCTATGAGCTGTTATTCTCTGATCAGTCAGAACCTGAGTCATATCTGTTTGGCACCATTATGAGTTTGTGACTGTTAGGAACCACATTTAAATACTTACTGAGCCTGTTTATGACCCTTGGGATATGAAAATAAGAGAAAATACTTATCACCAATAGCTTTCCATTTTATCAAGCAGGCAGCCAGCCAGTTTCAAGCTGTGTCCCAGTTTCTTGGACATAAAGCAACTGTTGAGTGGTAATGTATTAATATATGTGAGCCCCATGGGAATGCCTTGCCTGCATCAGTGTTTAATTTTTATTGAGCCTCAGCCTCGTTGTGAACAGCAAAATGGAGCATTTTGGCTAATTGCAGACTCTGTATTCATAAGGGATTGCCTTGCTTCTGGTTCACTTAAATAGTTTGTTAATTCAGCCTCTTCTTCAAAGTTCTTTGGGGACAGATTTGTTTTAATTGAGAGATTATATGCAAGAAGAGGAAGATGCAGTAACTACAGAGATTTATAGTCTTCAGATCTGACAATCACTAAAAATAGCTGTAGTTTATGTCGTATAAAGGAGTCATTGTTGAGGAAAACTCTGGAAAAACAATGAAGAATTGAGTGTCAGCTATATTGATACATGACAATAGCAGTTAGGATGCTTCCAGCAAGCGCTAAATATATCCCTCAATATAACATTGTGTGGCTTTAGGGTCTGTTTGTCTTTCTATGAAACAACAGCATACCTGTTTTCCTATGTCTTGAAGACAAGTAATTCTTTTAAAGGGCTTTGACATTAGAACTTAATTCTTAAGATCTGATGTAAATTTGTTCTTTAAAAGGTTATAGGTGGGCTATAAAAGTCTATTCATATATTTCATTATATGCTGGTTTTAAAAGGGGTTCTTGGAAATTATTAAATGAGCATACAATATGTCATATAAATCTGATCCCAGTGGGCGAAGATTTTCTTAAGGATGGATTTTCAGTTTTATCTCCAAAATAGTTAAAGAAGTTTATTGACAAACTGTGACCAGGTATGTGATATTTCACCAGATATTATATAAGTTATTTCCACTTTTCAAAATAGAATGGAGGATGTAATTGTTCTGCAGCCAGGCATTTTCTGATGTTTGGTTTGGGGAAAATGTTTTTATATCATTAAAACAAGTAGTGATTGTGTGAAGCAGATATATATGATGCTGGTATGTGTACATGCATGCACACAGGGGTCCTTGTTTTTATGGTGCTATAGATTTAGATAAGCCTAAGTTTTCTGGTTACTGGAGAATGATTATGTATGAAGAAACTATGAACTTTGTATAGCCATGGTCAAATCTCTTCTATTTTAAAATAAATGAGAAGAAGGCTTATTTTCTGAAGCCAGCACAAAGTGAAGTTCTCTCAGGATACTTCTCTCAGGTATCTCATTTTATTCAGTGGTGTGTGTTGGAGGCTTAATAGCATAGATTTTGTGTTCCTGTACTGTAAACTGTTGAATATTCCATTATGTGGATGTTGGTTGTCTTACAAGTGTTAGGTGGTTCACACAGGACACACACTAGTATTAGCAGATGCTGTGCAGCTTCTGTGCTATTCTTTTTTTTCCTAAATTGCCTTTGTTTCTCTAAGGATGTGATTACAATGCTGTACAGAGGTACACAAACTAGTTGTGATGAGCTGCATTGGGCTAGTGCAGTGCACTGTAACAGAGGCACAGGCTTCTTGGGCTCATCAGCCTTGCTGAGGACTGTGATAGGTTTTGTGTGCCTATGAGGTCTACCATGATTTTTATGATTAAATATTTTGGTGGGGCTGTTAAAATATATTCAGTTAATGATGACAGCAATATTATATAATTGTAATTGCAGTTGTATTTCGAGAAATCTGTCTACAAGATTGATTCCTGATGGAGATACTTATTTTAGCACTAAAGACAATTAGGAATTTCCTAGATTAAAGCACAGTATATTTCATCAGTCAACCACTGTAATATTATTACTTTACCTCTGAGGAAATTTAAATTAAATTTTAATTAGGTTATGCATCATAATTTTTGAATTAATTTAATAAATCCTTACTAAGGAGGAGAGTTGATTGAACTTCTTGCTCAGCAAAGACATTTGAGATTTCAGTTTGCTCACGCCAAACACTGCTGAACAATATAAGTGACCTTTCTCCAATTATCAGCAAATATTTGTTTTTAAGCTCCATTAAGCTAAAGTAAGAGTGATTTTTGAGCATCAGAACTGGAACTAGAACTTAACCAGGAGGAAGTTACGTAAATAAAAGACATACTTTTACTTATTTTCCTTATTTTCCACTGCTGTAGTGGAGCATTTTAGTTAAGTTATGCCTAAAATTCCTAAAACTGCAAGTGTAAGAAAATATTGTCCTAGAGCTCGATTATTTTTCTTGATTTTATTTGGGGATTTTGGCAGGTTTTTTTGTAAGTCCTGAAGGGATGATTGGAAGAGAGCAGATTCAGCAAGAAATGTAGCCACAGGCAAGGTGACATTAATCTCAAAGATGTTCCAGATGAACTTGAACTGTCTTGAAAAATACAAGCAAATACACAGACAAAAAACCCTGCAGGGACAATGTTTGAATAACAAAACTTGGTCAGTTTAGCACTCAGGTAGTAGCAGTAGCATAGTAGATAGTGAATCAGCAGCTGGGGTGTTTAAAACATAACAAAACAAGCCAAACCTAAACAACTCTTCACCTAATCTTTTTTTGAAGCAAGTTTTAGTGTTTTAGTTAGGAAGCTGGGGGGTGCCAGTGCTTGGTCTGGTCTAATACCTCTGTCACTGTGATTTCCAGTGGAGCTGGATCTGCAGTAGTAATGGTGGAAATTTATTTTTTACTCGTTAGTTCTGGTGTTTACCAGATTCAATTCTGTTTTTTACTCCTCTGAAAAAATAAAATGAATGTTTATTTTAAATTTATATTCCATTGTGTATACTCTAATACACGTGACAGTTATGTTTTACTGATTTACAGGTTTTGGTAAATAAGCAAAACCAATGTTACCTGAAAGAGGAATTGTAGAAGACATTCTATTCAGACTGAGATAATGTAAATAAAATGTAAAACCTAGTGAGCATTATATATAATCCCAGACACCTGAGTGTCTGTACAATTTTGTTTTAGTATGTTTCAATATGAAAATATTCTGTAAAAGAAAAGTGTTACAAGTAACAGTAATTCAGACACACAAGTAATCAGAAGCTTGAAAGGTTATGAGTTAACACCACAGGTTCAGCTGTAGACAGAGCATTCTAAGGATGAAGATTAGGCTTGATCCTGTGTCTGTATCATACATGTTTGTCAGCATAGAATGCACTCACTCAAAGCTTGGAAAAACCCCACAATATGTTCAGTGAAACACTACTGAGCTCATTGGATCAGCTAACAGGGAACAAGCTGGCTTTTAGGCTTTTCCTTAATAGCAGAAGAAAAGGGTGTTATCTGAGTATAGAGTCTCTTTGTCTTTACATGTAGCTAAATATTATGTGAAATCAGCATTGTTAGAAAGTAGCCCTATCTTTCCTTCTTTATTCTTAGCTGACGTTTTTT
>NW_020897718.1:0-64233 GCF_003984885.1 Neopelma chrysocephalum
AAAAAATGGAATAGATTTGGTTTTGACCAAATGGCCTGGTCTTTATGAGTTACCTGCAAATTACCATCTCCCCATTATTCCCTCCTTTCCTCCTGTGCCATTTAGTCAAATCCTAATCGTTTAAAAAACTTACTGCAAACTTTTTGTTGTTATGTTTTTGAGTCATTGTCTCTTTAAACATAGTTGTTCTTTTTTCTTAAAGGACACTCGGTTCCTGTGGTTCTGCAAAGTACTTTTCATGCTCAAGCTTGTGAAGAGTTATTTAAACACCTGTGTATTAGTGGAACCCCAAAGATACGATTGCATACTGGCCTTCTGCTTGTTCAGCTCTGTGGAGGAGAAAGGTGGTGGGGTCAGTTTCTCTCAAACGTACTGCAGGAATTATACAATTCAGAACAACTTCTCATTTTCCCACAGGACAGGTAAGGTATAAGTGTATATTGGTATGTTACCCGTGGATCACTGAAGTAATTTTGTTGTTCATAACTTAACATTGGAATTGACAAAATGTGACTGAAGGATAGTTATCCATCATTTTCATTGATACAAGAAATAGACCCAAAAAAGTACTACAAACGATAAATGTCTGATTGCAGTTATTTATTTCATCTATTTGGTGCTTGCACTACAATAAGTTCCTGGTTTTCCTTACTTGGAGATCTTTGCATACTTAGCAGGATTGCTCCCAAGTGTCAAAACTGGCGTTCTCCTTTATCGAGCTTAAATGTACCTTCATCATAGAGCTGCTCTTCTACTGCATTTGGAAGTAGGATTGAGACTGGAGGCACACTGTTAGCATTTAATGCAAAAGATTACACTGAGATAAGAGAAGCATGTGTAGAGTTGAGCACCGAATGTTGGATGTATTGGTCATTTCAGATTATTGATTAAGGTCTTTGATATTTTAAACATTAGCATTTTGTTTTAATCAGACATAGTTGCTGTTCTGTGGCTTTCTGCCTTCTTTGGACAGCAACATTTATATTTTCATATTTTTTTAAAATTAATTAATTAAAGGATATAAGAATACATGGATTTAATTCTCTATCCCAGCTATTCAGTAGTATGTAATAGCAAATGAAACGGAAGAGATCTTGTTTTGGGTGTGGAAGGCTCTGCTGGCCTCTTGAGGGTGAAAGAGAAAATGTTCACCCTAAAATGCTGCGTTAACCTTAAAACAATAGGACGTGAAATCCAGTTCACTTGCTGGGCCTCTGCTGCTTTCTGTAGCAATCTGTGTCTCAGATGAAAGCCTAGGACAATATTGTTCTGTAAGGGGTGTTTCAGAATGTTACTGAATCTGAAAAAGAGATAAAATCTTAAATATGTAAATTTTATTTTTAGGGTCTTCATGTTGCTTTCTTGCATTGGCCAAAGATCGCTTAGCAACAGTGGTGTTTTAGAAAGTTTACTTAATCTCCTGGATAACCTGCTGTCACCACTGCAACCTCATTTACCTGTGCACAGAAGAACTGAAGGTAGCCCTCTAATTTGGGAAACTATTTTCATATTAATTCTAAGCTAGAAAATTGAGAGACTAACTCACAGTTTTTGGTGTAATAAAAGAAGAAATTGCTTGTTTACTTATATTTCCAAAACACAGTTGTCTTTTAAAATGTGATGAATCTTCTTGTTCTTTAGGTGGTCAAAGAGATTCCTCCCCCATCCTATTTAAATCCAAGCAAAATCTATTTGATTGATTTTAATTCAGTTAGGAAGCTTTGACAGAGTGTGGGGAGCATCCAATGTGTAGACAGCTCTAGTGACTTCGGAATTTAACATTTTGGAAAGAAATACCCCTTTTTGCTCATGAGATCCTTTCTAAGCTTTTGAGGTGAAACACAGGTATGAAGACAACTTTGTTAGGTGTATCTATATGGTTTCTGCAAGCTACACGGAGTTTGGGGGTTTTTTGGTGATCATGAGGAATTTACATTTTTTTGACCCCAAAAAATTACTGAAATTGTAGTCTCCGAACTCTATTTTCTTTGGGTGTTTTCTTAACCACCCCGAGGTTGAATCAAAGTCTTACTTTTGAAAACATCACACTGTAGGCTACTTCATTTGTTATGTATATGTAGCGGAGCATCACAGAAGATACATTGTTTAAAATTCTTAGCCTTGTGAAGTCTGTAGATACCAGCTGAGACTCTGTCCTTACTTTTACTTTGTCTCCTGATGTAAACGAACATACTGGTCTACCCTGTGCCTTCTCTGTCATGGCCATATCCTGCTGTAGTCTCTGACTAGTTTGAGGCAAACCCAAGCTTACATCTCCTCTACCTCTGTTTGCACTCTCCCCACAGCTTCCAATTCCTTTCATAGCTCTTGCCTTACTAGTTGTCCTCATGGAGGACTTTAGGAAGCAGAGGTAACTGATACTTCAGAGCTTTGTTTGCTGGTCTTCCAGCTTCCTTCCTCCTGGACAGTACAGGTGAGTACTAGGGCAATATTATGTGTGGTGGAAGCATCAGGTATGGCAGAAGAAATTCCTGTTTGAGAACTATCACACGTAACTAAGGGTCAGAGGGTGAAAACTTGTCGGGGAGAAAGTCAAAAAACAAAGGACAATCAGAGTGAGAAGTGAGTGTTGTGGGTGGAGAGAAGTTGAAAAGTTTGAGAGACACTTGGAGGGAGAGAAGTTGAGAATTATTTTTTTTTTTTTGGTGAGATGTGAAAAGAAATACTCTTGTTTAAAGTCAAGTATGAAAAGGTATGTACTTCACTCTGCAGCAGGCTCCTTTCTTTTTATTCTGCCAACTAGAAAGGTATGTAGTGGTCACCACTGCTACTCATTTCTGTTCTTGCAATTTAGACCTGTTCCTGTTCAGGTCCTGTTATGGACCTACCTGTTCAGATTCTTCCTCTGCCTGCTTGGGGTGGGCTGTTTTCTGTCAGCGTGGTCAGGAAACTGGAATTAACAGGTCAGGCTGCATCCTGTTGCTTGGATGCCAGCTACATGTGATTTTGGACAAGTCGTTTCTGTGCCTGAGTTTTCTTGTTTGATCTGGACTTAATAATAGTTTGAGTTAATTAGACTTTTTTGAGGTCAGTGCATGAGAAGCACAGTGTAGTTAAATGTGGCTCAGCACAGTGCGCAGATATGAAAATGTGCATTAAACCTCTAGTGCTGGTGTCTTTGCTGTGTTGACATTGTGTAGAAGTATACCATTTGCATAATGACTGTAATTAAGTGGTCATTATTTGTAGGTTTCTGGTCTTTGTTGAGCACTCGTGAGTTCACTTTAGAACTGTTCGTTTAGACTTTTCCACGCGCACAATGATTTTTCTTGAATGATGTGCAAGATCTGTTTTTTTTCCCTTCTGCGTGTACAAAACCACGGCATTTGAAGTGTGTGACTGGAGTAGGCAATAGCCAGTCGTTAATGCCATCACTGTAGTTAATCTAGTCTGAACTCAGTCTTGGCTTTCCTGCATCTTATTCAAATGGCTATATGGAAATACAATAATAAAGGAATAAAACTTAAGGTATTTATGTGCGCGGTTGTAACTGTCTTGTCAAAGCCCTGATTGATGGAGGAATTTCACAGTATGGAATTTGAGACATCTGGTTTATGTGCTTTAATGCAAATAACTGTCATTGTGCATTTTGTATTTAGGAAATTTAGACATATAATTTTTTACTTTTTTGAAAAAACGCTGCTTAATTTTTAGGTTGAATAGTAGAGATGAGGCTTTTGACTTCTGGCTTCATCAAACTAAGAGAACAGTGACATTTTATTTTGCATCTAAGTTTTATGCTGAATGTTTGGTTTCTCCCCTCATTTTTGAGTGCTCAGATTCTTATCCTCTTTTAAAAAAAAAAAGAGAGGAGTGGCCTAGTAAAGTATGTGTGAAGTTTATTATGGCTTCAAATTAAGGCTCTCAAATCTGTTTATTTTGAAGGTGTTTTAGACATTCCCATGATAAGTTGGGTTGTGATGCTGGTGTCCAGACTACTGGATTATGTAGCTACTGTTGAAGATGAAGCAGCCACGGCCAAGAAACCTCTGAATGGAAAAGAGAGAGAACGATTTTTGACAGGTATATCACATTTATTATCAAAACTTGCTTCTATGAGTATTGCTTTAGGAGCTGTTCAAATACTAAAAATGTATTTTCAGTTCACTTAAAAAATGAGATTTTAAAAATGGATGTTATGATATTTTTATTTGCACTCTTGTCTGTTTCTTTGCATTCCCTTCTCATTAGAAATACAATTTCTTTCATTTTTTTAAAGGGAAAAAAAAAAAGCAGGATTTCTTTTTGGGTTGTAAAATGTCTGTATGTTGTCCTGTGACTGTGGACTGTACAACTGAGAGTACACCATGTTGAGACACTTCGTAGTGTTAGAAAGGTCAACAGTATGACTTCATACTGTTTTGGTATTTGTATCCAGTATTTTTTGTTTGGTTTGTTGTTGTTGTTGTGCTGATTAGGTATGGTTTTCTTTGAACATCTTTTCTAAAAATAAAAACATGAAGTTTTTATGTTATGAAGCTGTTCAGATATTTTTACTTAGGACAGTTTTGCTAACCTCCATATATGTTTTAAGAATAATGAAAACAACATGGTACCACTGCATTTTAAAATCACACAGAAATATTACTGTCAGGGGTGATAGTTGCATAACACTAAGAGAGTTAGATTTTGCTTGTTTCGCTAGTATTTAGTTTATTGAGATGCTAACCATTGCTGAAACACAAAGACTTTTCTCTGAAGTTAAGTGAGATTTAATAAGATGGATTAATATATCCTTTTTTTTTTCTATTTGCATTAGGAAACCAGTGGAGTTTTATAAACAATAGCCTTCACACTCAGAGTCTGAGCAGATCTACTAAAGGCAACAGTAGCCTAGATAGACTGTATTCCCGAAAGATCAGAAAACAGCTTGTGCATCATAAACAGGTGACTTCCAGCACGGTAGTGGCTATTTTCACATAAGTATATATCATTTACAGGATTTGTCATTTCTAGAATGAACAGCTTTGGCCTTGGGACTCATTCAGCCTTGCTTTTGCATTGGTCTGGTTCTGTAGCTAAAGGCTGCCTAACTTCTTTGACATTTGTCTTAAACCATGGGGCATGGGATCTACTGGAAGAACAAATGTTGGAGTGTACTGTTGCACTCTGTGGCCCATATTAGACAATAAATATAATATACTTTCTAAATATGAGTACACCTGAGTGCAAGTACCTAAGCTGTGATTTAAAAGTATTTTAAAAGCTCAAGTTACAATTCAAGCTGAAGATTGCTATCATATGAACATATACTGATCCTTTTAACATCTTATTGCTTAAATTTTCATTTATTCCTATTAACATTTTCTTTTAGCAACTTAACTTATTAAAAGCAAAACAGAAGGCTTTGGTGGAACAGATGGAAAAAGAGAAAATACAAAGCAACAAAGGATCATCATACAAACTTTTAGTAGAACAGGCAAAACTAAAGCAGGCTACTTCAAAGGTATGATTGTAACTGACTTCTTTTCCTTTGTGTGAAAAGACCTGTTCCTGCAAAGTCATTTTTGTCCTACTTTGACCTTACTATAAAAAGTTGTTTCATCATGGCTGCTATCAGGTATATTCTAATACTGAAAACAGCAGCCATCTGGAAATTTACTGCTCTGTGAAAAATAGTTTATCCTTCTGCAGGGGTTTTTTAGGTAGTTGTGGCCAAAATCACTAATAAACTTGTAGCTTTGGGAATGCCAGTCATGTCATTAAACTTTGGATGACATGCACCAATGAAAATGTAAAATAATACTTTATATGGCTAGCTTTTATGCTTGATGCTCTTCTGGATGCTTTTCTGGTTGAGTAATGAGAAAATAATCATGCCTATGTCTGTCTCCCCAAACTAATAAATATTACTTTTGAGAATGTTTTTTGAACTTTCTCATAAGCTTCGTAGCTTCCTAAAAGTACTTGCTGCTTAAGTTATGGCATCTTGCAGTAAGCTCCAGATACCGAGTGTGGATGTAGTAGTTAAAGAATTATGAGATGAGGTGCTGAAATTTAGGGATTTCTGGAGATGACAACATGGACTTTGCAAGGAACACAAAAAATGTGTAAATCTTTCTAGCTATCAAACTGAGATATCTCTTTAAATATTTACTCACTAGTTTCAGTAGTAGTCATGTCTATTAGGATGACTGAAAGTAGGTCTATGGAAAGAGATTATAGAGTGTTGGACCTTACAGGCAATCTAAAGGGAAATCTTACAACAATTTCCAGTAAAGATGGGAAAAAAAATAATTTAAACAGTAGCATAAAAATAACGCCCTAAGTTTTCACTAACCATGCTTGTCATGAGCTGTTCTTTCCTGCACTGTCTTCTGCTTTATTCCAGCGGGTTATATCCACTGGTGGCCCCCTTGAGACATCTTTAGATGAGCCACTGGCTGAACTATGCTGTCCAACTATTTAAGTTTCACTTTATAGCAGTTACGTTGCATCAAAAAACCACATGGAACTAAAGAACTTTCCCCTTGCTGTTTCTTAACTTCTAGTTATGGTATTACCGTATACTTGATAGCTGCGTTTCATGCAGGTTTTGCTCTTTCACCTACTAATCACTTTCAGTAATGACAAGCTGTGGGTAATTTAAAACATGTACTGTATTTAGGAGAAAGCTGAAACCTTTGTGTTAGTAAATAGCTTTTTCTTCGGTCTACTTCAGTAGCTTCTTCTCAAGTGAGATTGTAAGAGGCATTTGTGTCATCTAATGACTGCTAGTACAGCTGATACCATGAGCTGAGCTGCTAAATGTATGCCCTTGGTGCATGAGAGGATTAATAAAAGCACCTTCTTTTCTCCCTTAAATTTGTAGGCCCTCTGTCAAAAGGTTGTAGTTTAGAACCCTGATCCACTATCAAACTAGTTCAATTTATGGTGGCTAATGCACATTTTGTACCATGGAAGTATTAAGAATTTTAGAAATTACTGATGATTTATCTAATGTGAAGAACTGAGAAGGCAGTGTTCTTGTAAGGGTACATTTCCATATTAGCTATTTTTATATGCAGTTTGCTTCGTGGTAACCATAGCTTTACATACAGGTGTGGAAATATGAAAAAAACTTCTAAAATACATATTTGCAATATGTTTTACGGCAAACATAAAGGCTTAATTGGCACTTCTGCACAACTGGATTTGGGGTTAAGTTTGTCAACTAAGATACCACGCTGCCAAAGCAAATTTTTGCCAATAAAGCCTGAATTCCACTCCAGATTCTCGTATATTTTTAGATTTTCTTTATTTTCTTAAGGAGACTTACTGTTACTGTTATTGCTGCATCACTGCTTCACTGGGAAAAGATTTAGAGGTTAGTTTTAAAATGTAACTGTTCTTTCAAATTTAATTTCTGCAGCACTTCAAGGACTTAATACGCTTGCGTAGAACTGCAGAATGGCCTCGTTCTTCTTTAGATACAGAAGTATCAACAACAAAGGAGACTCCAGAAATTGAACCACTTCCGTTTACACTGGCCCATGAGCGCTGTATTTCTGTAGTGCAAAAGCTGGCGCTCTTTCTCTTGTCCATGGACTTTACTTGTCATGCAGACTTACTTCTTTTTGTTTGTAAGGTAAACAGAACAGAACTCTGTAGTGACCACATTAAGTTAGCTTTCTATTACTGCTTTTTGCTTGATTGATGGTAAAAATTAGCTGCTCCAGCATTAAAATTTGAAGTAATTTCTGGTGAGGAAGTTTTTCTGATCTGTCACTTTTTGTGTAACTTAGAATATGATGGCTTCAAAATTGCCTGGAAAAATTAACTTATAAAAATATGTTCATGTAATTACACTTACAAAATTCTAAAATTTGAGCTGGTAAAAATACCTAGTTTACTTGTAAACAAAATCTGATAATCGTAGAAACTGAAACCGTTTTATACTTTTATAGGATTAAATATGAATAGGCATATGTATTTTTTATAGGTTCTTGCTAGAATTGCAAATGCTACAAGACCAACAATTCATTTATGTGAGATTGTAAATGAGACTCAGTTGGAACGATTATTGCTGCTTCTTGTTGGAACTGACTTTAACAGAGGAGACATCTCTTGGGGAGGAGCATGGGCTCAGTATTCTCTGACTTGTATGCTACAGGATATTCTAGCAGGTTTGTTTTAAGTTCATATTTTTCAAAATGTATGTTACACTTGAATCTTTTTTCCTTTAATGTTTTAGGAGGTTTTTTTTATTGCTGTGTTAGAATCTGCTGACACAATTAAGACTATTAAAAAAAGCGACAAGCAAATCATAAAATTTAATTTAGTGTGTAAAAATGCAGTTTAAAATTGCAATTACAGTCAATCTGGAATTAGTGACTTGTGCATTGAAAAGGTCAGATTTATATGAGCCTGATTATTTGAAAAATTATTCAGAACTTCTCCCCTTGAAGAAGTAGTGCCTAGAGAATTTAGAGTTAGATGAAAAAAACAAACAGCTGGCCTAGACAGGGGGATGTTAAGTTGTAACTGGAATAAAGCTTGAAATGAAGTTGTCTGCTTAATTTAATACATAGGAGAGTTGTTGGCACCTATAGCAGCTGAAGCTATGGAAGAAAGTGCTTTGGGAGAAGATGCTGGTGCTTCAGCTGGGGATTCTGATGACTCTCTCCAGCAGTCCACAGTTCAGTTAGTGGAGACAATAGATGAACCTTTGACACATGACATCACAGGTAAATTATTCCGTAATCTTGATGTACATATTTATATTGAAAAGAGTAAAAAAACTTTTATTCATCTATCGAGATGCCAATCAATGATTTTTTGGTGGTAGGATACTTAGTTTCTTGTGATATAGGCAGATTATGAACAATTTTGTGATAAGTAAAAAATGTTTATTTTTGCCATTATTTTTAAAAGGCAACTTGATTGCGTTTGTTAACTTTTTCCACTAAGTTGTAATATTAAAAGCCTTAAAATTACCCATTAAGTGTATGATACAGCTATGTTTTATAATTTTTACTTGGTAGTGTTAATAGTCTTTTAATCAATCAAAGGTGCTCCACCACTGTCATCTTTGGAAAAAGATAAGGACATTGATCTTGAATTACTACAAGACCTGATGGAAGTCGATATTGATCCTTTGGATATTGATTTGGAAAAAGATCCCCTTGCAGCCAAGGTCTTCAAGGTATATCATACCTGAGTTTTCAAGATAACCTTTACATGTGAAATATGAACATCCTTTCTCTCTTATACTGCTTCAATAGTGATATTTGATGTCCTAGACCTGCTTTTAGTTTTTTATAAATGTTTAATGCAGAATGACAGGAAAGAATGTAGAGATTGTTCAGTCTCAGTTGACCACAAAACATCTTGCTTTTGGATGAAGATTCCTGTGTAAAGAAGAGGTTCTGAATTTACTCATACTTCAGCACATGTTAAAGACAGCAAAAGCATAACATAAAGGAAAAATAAGATCTGTTCTTGTCCTTTCTTATTAAGAATAGGGTACCATTTACTGCTGCAATTAATCTTAAAAGTTCATACTGTTAGTATTGTGTTTAAAAAAAAAGGAAGTCAGCAGTGACCAGTGCTCAGACTGGCTTCAGACTACAAGGAGAAGCAACTAACCTTCAAACTCATTTCGCTGTGGAACAAGAAAATTACTAAATGCTTTCATACTTAAAACGAGGGCTAACCATATCAGAGGTAGTACAATAACATTTGAATATAATAGTATATATATTGTCAATGTGTGTTAAAAACTAAAAATATTTCGGCTGTAAAGAAACACAGCTGTTCATAACGAAATGTCAAGTCTCTTTTGTTTGTTAGTGCGGATGACATTTGGAGTTTTTGCACGCCTCTCAGTATTGACTTAAACCGTTAGTCTCATTTGAATTAACCTAAGTTACCTGTCTCACCACTTGCTCAGAAAACACTAAATTTTTTTTCTGTATTTCCTCATATGTCCTTCTGCCAATTATCTATCCTGTAAAGATTTTTTTCTTTAAATCTCACCCTACCACCAAAAATTACACTTACTGCTTAATTTTTTGTTACTGATGTTTCCTGCCTTCTTTATTCTACTGTGATTTCTTGTGGCAGTACTCCTTAGTCCACTTCATCTACAGATACCTTCATAATCTTATTGCCTGATTTGTTGTCCTCTGACAAACAGCATAAAAGCACTTCTTCATTCTTAATCCTTCTTCATATTTGCTTCTGTATCTGTAAAATGAGAGTTGGTATTGGATGTCACCATAAAAAAGATAGGCATACACAAATTGCCTTCATGCAGTGTTACATTGCTTTTTTTTCTTGTGATGCATATGCTTTCTTAGTGTCTTAAATTATGACACAAGTAGAGACTATTCAGTTCTTTTTTTTTGCAGAGCCAGTACAAATAGTCCCTGAGCCTCACTGAGGCTTCAAGGTACTTTAATAGTACAATTAGTAGTGTAGTATTCTGTCTTGATAAATAACTCCTCAAAATATTTATGTGATACTCTACTTCCAAATTTACAGTATGGTACAAATGTGTGAATAAAAACCGATGATAACATTTTCAAATTGGCTTCTTGAATCTTTGAGACAGCTAACTACATGCTGGATTTTGACAATCACTAAGGATTCAGTCTTATACAGCAATAAGAATTGAAACAAAATTTTCTAAAGCTATTGCATCCAATCTTCTGGTTTTAACTTTTTGTAACTTCAGTTTTTGTTTTTAGTCATTAAGAGCTTTTTGACAGTCTGATGAGTTGCTGTTCATTTTTTTCCTCTTTTTTTTTGTTTGTTTGTTTGGTTTTTTTGTTTTGTTTGATTTTTAAGCCTATAAGCAGCACCTGGTACGATTACTGGGGTGCCGAATATGGCACTTACAATTATAATCCTTACATTGGAGGTGTTGGAATTCCAGTTGCAAAACCACCAGTAACTACAGAGAAAAATGGATCGCAAACTGTCAGCATATCAGTCTCCCAAGGTAAGCAATGAAGTGAAGTTCTGTTCGGGGTCTTTCTTCTGTAATGCTGTGTTCGACACTTCAGCACATCACACTGTTTTAACAACCTCTGTGTGTTACATGGAAAGAATTAAATTTCCTGTATGCCACGTTTTTTTTTTAATGTGGTAACTGAGAGAATATAGTGTGAAACTTGTATTTAAAACAACCCAACATAGCAGAAGATCTTATTTTCTAACATTTTTGAATGCACTATAGGCAGTTTTAAATCCTTCCTGTCTTCGCAGGAAATTTTGGAAGCTATTTTCTAGCTGGCTCTAATTCTAAGGAATGAAGTGGCACACTTGTTTAGTTTGAAGGAGCGCTACTGAACTAGGGTGATGGATCTTTCCCCCTGAGCCACTGGGGAAAAAAACTTTGGTTCTTGTTTGAGAGCTGTTGCCTTAGGAAAAACATCTGCAGATTTAGGCATGTGTGATGTCAAAGTGACTGTGAAAAGACAGAAGGGTGTGTTTCACAGTAATTTAGTGTTTTATTAATTATGTATTTCAGGTCTATAAGAATCTTATGTTCAGTTCAGAGCGTAAGTTTCTACAATCTGCTTTTATCATGCATAAAAGTCAATCTTCCTGTTAGGGATACTGAGATTTTTTCAGTTTACTGTATACTGTATATCTATATTGCCTGCACAAGAAGTTAGAGTAACTAACTATATATGTCCTTGATATAATTCAGTTTTACCCTGTTTGTTGCCTTGTGTAGCTTTAGATGCGCGTCTAGAAGTTGGACTTGAACAGCAGGCTGAGCTGATGCTGAAAATGATGTCCACACTGGAGGCTGATTCCATTCTACAAGCATTAACAAATACATCTCCTACATGTAACTACATGTTGTCAAATCATTCTTTTTACATAATGATCATGATGCTTTGAAATTTCTCTAAGTGACTGCAGAAAAAATGAGTACAAAGTTGTATTTTGCTTGAATTTTCTTGTTAGGTGAAGCTTTAGAGATAGTTCTTTATTCAGATTTTTGAATTACGTATATACCTCTATTTAAGACATTTTGTGAAACTGGTCAAATATGCATGATTTCTTCTACAATGCTTTACACTACAGTGGAGGGAAAGTTTTCATTTTCTGATCTAGGTGCAAGAAAATGTTAAGTTTCCTGTGTGAAGTTTCATTCTTGCTGTTTGAAAGCTGCTTTGCACCAGTTTCACCTATTCAATGATGAGAATGAAAATATTTGGATACAATTTTGAACTCAGCTGTTCTGTAAACTTTGTTTTAAAAACATTCATAGAGTGGTCCTATTTTCAGTGAGTTGTGCTGCCCATCTGGTTAAAATGTGTTTCTTTGTAGCCTCTGGGTACCTTAGTATGCATGCAGTCATTGGTTGAATATCTAGGGGTGGAATATATTTAGTGACATCCTCAGTCTTTACTTCTCTGGAAGTTTGTTATTGTCTGCACTAGTTGTGCCATAATGCATGAAAGAGATGTTCCAATTATTTCTCTTACCATTGTGTTATCAAGACACTGCTATAATATGTGTTTAGCAAGAACTGTGGAAATGTATTTGTGTAATTCACTTTCCAAATGGTTTTTGCAGAGATGGAGATGTCCGATATTCAAGTATGCCTTTCACAGTATGGTAGTCAGTAGTCCAGCACTACTGAACACTACATTGAAGATGTTCTTATAAATTATAAAATAAGTGTCTTTCCCTTAAGTATAAAATGCAAGGAAATAATAATGAAATTACTTGTAGCAACTTTTCAAAATAATTAATGGGGGGATGGTATCATCTTGGTTTTTTTCTAGTAACTCAATCTCCTAGTGGAACAGATGACTCATTGCTGAGAGGATTACATGCTGCTAACCAAAATGCCCAGTTGATTGTGCAATTGTCATCTATACCTATGCTGAGTGCATGCTTCAACAAACTCTTTTCCATGCTACAAGTCCACCATGTTCAGGTATAACATTTTGAACTTTGAAATGCTTTAATAATATTTCTCTCTAAATTTGAAAGTTGTTTTCCTGTACTTCTTGCTACTTAAGATTCAAGTAATCTGTTATGTACTTTTTTGCTTATGAATCTGTCATGGACAACAGTACTAATAATGTAACACAAGCTGCTGAAAGCTTTTATCAGAGGACATATCTTGTTACAGCTGAAAAAGTGGGTATACATTTTCATATTTAAAAACAAGTTTGTATATTCACTGAATGATAATTGTTATCTTATTAATGAAAAGTGTCACAAAGTGTGCAGTCTCCATTTGTGGAGGTTTTCAAAACGCAGTTGAATAAACCCCCAAGCAATCTAGCCTTTCTTTTGGCAGAAGATTGGATTGGGTAACTTCCAAAGCTCCCTTCCAACCTGAATTATCCAATGATTCTATATGTTAAATTTAAAAGTTTGCTTTTTAAAAAGTTATTGGTTTAGCAATGCTTTTCTTGATTCATTTAAAGGAATGCCATGTGCATTGTATATAAATGATTAGATGTCTGTCTGCCTCTTTTTATTTTAATAAAGTAGCTGACTCCGTCCCTCAATTGTTCTTTAAATATCTCATCCAGAATACAGTTTAAACAACCTTGATGCTTCCCCAGAATATCTGATGACTTATTTTCCTCAAGGGAATTATTCAGAGTACGCATCAGTGTCTCTGAGGTTTCCCATTGAATAAATAGGCCTTTTGAATAATTTTGGTTGACTGGGAAACATCAGTTTAATAACATTCCAAAAGCTTATGTGCAAACCAGTATTACAGGTGTAAGGTTATGATAACGATATTTCTGAGCAGTGTGTAAAGCTGCTTTTTCAATGCAAGTTTGAAGAAACTTCTTAAGAGAAACTTTAATATATTTAGAACAAATCAATTACAGAAACATTGCAGAAGCATTTGCTAGTTATGCTGAATTTGCCTTGAACATTATGTTTAGCAGAATTTTCAAATCCTGTAAAGGAGAGAGTGGGTGTGTTATCAGTGAAAGTAGCTGCTGAGAATATTGATAAAGTTTTTAGAATTGAAACTTTTATTGCTCTAGGGTTCTGAGTTCGGTCTCATGGTGAGGTTTGTCTCCTTTTTTTCCAGCTTGAATCCCTATTACAATTATGGCTCACATTAAGCCTGAATTCCAGCTCCTCTGGAAGTAAAGATAATGGCGCTGATATTTTCCTTTATAATGCTAACCGAATACCTGTCGTTTCCCTGAACCAAGGTAAAATATATTAGATATGGGAAATAAGTTTGTTTTATTGGTGTTTGTTTTTTTAATACTCAATATTTGCTAATAAAAAGTACTACAGTAAATACTTTTTATAAGATCAGTATTGGGATAATTTATGTGTTCTTGTTAAAGAACTCAGGCTCACTTTCTCCACTTGAAAAATAAGTTGCTAGTGTGTAACTGAGAGTTGATTCATTGAATTTTCATAATCTCCTTAGAAATTAAATTGTAAAATTTGTGGGTTTTAATTCATCACTATTCCCAAGAGGAGTCTTCAAAATACACTTCTTAGTATAAGATGAACTGTGCAACTGTATGCACTTTTCTGACAGATTTCATCTCATTGTATACCATCCTATGATCCTTCTCTTAAGAAAGGGGTCCAGTAGAGTGTGAAAGCCCTATTACTTTTTAGCATCGGACTATTAGTCTGATACAAAGACATGTTGAATTATTTTTTTCTATAATATGTTATACTGCATAGTTTAGAAAATCTGAGGCATCTTTTGGTGATAATATAAAATATTTATGCCTGATATAATGAACCTGTTGTGCTGACTTCCATGAGAGCATTTTGAAACCAGTTTTTTACATTGTTTTCTTTGAGATGTCAGGATCTGGGCACTGTAGAAAGTTCTGTGGGCCAGTTCCTGTGAAGTGTTGGTGAGGCTTCTTTTACTAATTTCCTGGAACAATGGTTGTCAAAACAAAGTAAATAACAAAACTAAATATAGCACCTTACAGTAAAAATAAGAAATCTATAGTAATATCCTGAAGATTAAAGCTTGGAAAAACCTGTTTTTCTTGACAGCTTCAGTAACTAGCTTCCTGTCAGTTCTGGCATGGTATCCTAATACCTTACTCCGGACGTGGTGCCTTGTGCTTCACAGCCTAACACTCATGACAAATATGCAGCTTAATGGTAAGTTTGGGTCTGGGGTTGGTTTTGGTTTTTTTATGTTACCTGTTTTAGTGATGTAAGAACGAGTGTTGATTCCAATCCAGAACATTCCCTTTGTCATATAAGTACTTTTGTTGGTTCTCCATAATTTCAAGCTTTTCAAGAGTGAGCTCCTTGAATTGCTTGTACCATGGGAAACAAAAACCCTACTGGCAAAAGAGAATGTCATTATAAGTAGATAGGCAATGTCTTCTAAAAGTGCATTTTAGGACTAGAGTTGGACTTGGGTGATCCTTGTGGGTCCCTTCCAACTCAGAATATTCTGTGATTCTAACGATCCCTGGAAATTGGCTTTGTAGTATGCAAAGAAGTATCAGAGAGGAAGGATTAAGGTACTATGAGAGAGATTCATGTTCTTCTGATGTAATAGGAATATTTTTGTAAATATGCAAACTCCAATCACTACATATGTTAAGCTATCTGGAAATAAGCCCCCAGAAGCTGAATCTATTAAAAAAGAAATCCAGCCATTTCATTTCATTTCCCTATGCACACCAGCTTATCTCACACTCTCTATATTGCTCCATAGCACACTAGAAATAATGTCACTTTGTGGATGAGATTTTGACACAAGACTGATAGAAATTAAAGGAAGTAATTTTTAAATGAGGAAATTAAGCTTCTGTAGGGCTCACTATCATAGGACAGCTGTCATGAGGAAAGCTTTGGTGACCTTGTCCTCAAGGCTAAAGAAATACCAAATAATGAGAACGTAGGCACTGGAATGTTTTAAAACCTACATGTTAGCCACGTAAGAGCTCTTAAATTCTGTTTTCCCTCCAAGCATATGACTAGAGACGGTACTTACAGAAGAAAGATGGCATGAGCCACCTGAAGATCACACTTCTATGAAGCAGTTTGCTGTCCTGGGGTGACACAGTTGTTCTCCAGAATTTTCAACAAAGATTCTTATGAATCTTTTTTCATATTTGCCATTTCAAATCATTGACTTTGGGATGCAGTTTTTTCTTAAAATTTTTACTTTCCATCCCCTTTCTGTGATGTTATTTAGATTCAGTCTCATGAAAATCTGCTGACATTTTTGCTATTAAGTGAAGCAGTAGAGCTCTGAGTAAATTAATGAAAGAGACTTAAGTAATATTCACAAACTGAGATTGTAATCTTATTCTTGATATCTGAGAATGGAACGTGGGCAGATTTGTAGGATAACAGTGCCTGCAGTTAACAAGCACATGTATTGTCAACACTCCAGTTTGTAACTGTAGGCTACCATTTCCCAAAATTTATGCGGTGTGTATCACTGAGATCTTATGTGAATCTCTTCCAAATTGTATGAGGCTCAGTGGTATGCTCTGACACTGACAGGCAGCTGTGTGTTTGCAGGAGTTTCTTTGGTAATTGCCTGAGATCAGTAGGTGATGATGTGAATAAAAGGCTGCTCAAGAGCATTGTGATTCATCACAGGCACACTTCAGCATGTTCACATGGTTGTGGATTTTTTTGTATCTAGGGTTGTGAGCCCAAGGCTGGAGTTGAGTTGGAAAGGGTTGGAGATGCAAGCTTGCTGGAGGGTAAAGAACAGGGTTGAAAGTGTGTCTCCTTTATACGTGTGTGTGGATTACCACAGCTGTATATCCCTTAACTGCCCCTTTTCCTATACTCACTGAGGGAACCAGCAGCTAAGTAGGTATAAGCACCCATCAGATCTTCTCTGTGCCAGGATTCCTCAGCAGCTGATAATTCAACAATCTTCTTTCTCAATGACATTGAGTTGTCACATTTAAAGAGTGAAATAATCTGTATTCAATTCTTGACTATTGAAGGTGAGATCCATCAGAGCACTTCTTCAATCAATAATTTTGGTTTCTGTGTTCCTTTGTTCAGAACTGGGACTTATAATAGTCTCTTGAGTCATTGCAGACAGCATCTCATAGAAGTTCTCATCAACTTAGAATATTCAAGATGAAGCACAAATTGTTCGGGTCTTGACTGTATTGACAGGTTGTGGTTAGGTTTATTTATTGATTTATTTTTAAACCACTAAGATGTCAATTACAGTCCATTGGGAATAATTTAAATGAGCCTTGCTAGATGTGTGTGGTTATAAAATAAGGCTCTTTTCCCTTTTAATATCTAAAATACGAGCCCCTTACTTATGTCAACGGCAGTTGAATGTAATTTTAGTGATAATGATTTGTCCTAAATTTCAAATTAGTTTATAAGTGGACATTTAAAAACCAAACAAACAAAATTCCAACAACAGAAGGCAGTAGTAAGTATAAATTCAAGAGCTATGAGCTTAAGGGGGTCTTAGTAACCTGAGTGTCACTTTCTTTTTCAACTTCTATCGTGATATACTCAGAAACACCCCCCAAAACCAGCCAACCAGCACCATAACCACTCTCCAACAACCTACATACCTAGTTTCCTTAGAGGAAAAATCAGTGTTCTGTACGTTTTATTTAAGTAAATGCTCAGATTCAGTAGGGGAAAATAAACTTGATCAGTTCACCCAGACTGCTGTATAAAGGCACATCCTGCAATGGAAGACCTCTCTGTTTTTCTGACATCTTCAGTTTTCTTTAAAAAAACGTGAAATTGTGTACTTTCTTCTTATGGGCTTGTCCCCTACCCAGACAAGCCTTAACCTTTTCATCCTTTGCATTATCAAATGTGTGCTAGAGCAGGCTTGTTGTCTGCGGTGGAACTGGAATGCCATGGGATGCTTTCTTGCTTTTATTCAACTGCAGCTATTGCCATGCCATCAGTCATAGCCACACAGACTTGTTCCACTACTGATCTTGATAAATCAATGCAAAATTATTTGTATTGTAAGCATTTGTTTTCTACATTTTATCTAAAGCAAGAAATCTGTTTATAGTTTAAAAATATCTGTTTATAGTCTAAGATTTGATAAAGGGAAAACTTACTCTGTTATCTTCTCCTCCCATCTTCCTGTAAGGATTTCTTCTCAGAGCAAGTGTTTTTCCAATGCTGTATTTATTTCATTGTGCTGAAAGTTTTTGAACTGAGATGGAAGCAGTCAGAGTTTAGTTCTGGTTTTGACAAAGATTTTTCCCTTCTGGTTGTGATCTTTAGTTTAAGTCTGCTTAGTTTAAGGAAATTATTGTGAATCATGAAGACTCTGAAAAACAGAATGACTAGTAAGTAGGTCAGGATTTGTTTCTTTTAACAACTTCCCTAATTAAGAAACTTACCTTGGGATGTGAAGGAGTGCCATCCAATCTGTTGTTCCAGAGCATCATTTCTTCGTGATTTAAACTTTTATATATGATGACATGGTCTGAAAGAAACCACATCTTCAGCATGTAATAAACTGTAACTTCATTTAGATAGGTGTAATAATATAAGAATATATTTTTATTCAGTAAGTAGCTGTGCTTTTTTCAAGCTGTGTTTTGAATTGGTTCAATATATCACTACTGAAGGAGTAAGAGTTCACATTTAATAAAGCTCATTCATTTGATTACTGAAGGATGTATTTTAATTCAAATTCTGGTCTTCAAAGGTCTGATCTGTTAAGCTCCCTGCAGTTTTAGTCAATGATGAGAAGTCTCTGCGTGTGCCAAGGACAAAAATATTTTGATTTTTTACAGGATAACAGAACACTTGGTCTCTGTCTGACAAACTAAAAAATGCACTTAAGCCTTGTTAAAGTGTTGGACTAACAAAAAGAAACAAGTCAAAATGTCTGTATGTATTGCTTTTACAAAATTAATTGCTATTTTCAGGAATACTGCCTTAGCAAGCTTGGAACAGTGATGGAACAGTTTTGGGGGTTTATATGTATACTTAATAGAAAAGTTAAGATTGTAGTCCTGACTAAGCAGCTTTGGGTAGCTGATTTAGCTGAGAATATTTCCATATCATGAAATAAATATAAGGAATTTGCACTATAAATATTTGATTTACACTTAATGCTTAAGATTACAGATTTAATTTTTATGTCTTTATTTTTAAGCTGGTCCAAGCAGTGCCATTGGAGCTCAGGAAAGTACTGCCCAATTGTTGGTGTCAGATTCAAACCTCATTCATGTGTTGGTGAAATTTCTTTCTGGCACTAATCCTCATGGAACAAATCAACACAGTCCACAGGTAATGAGGAATTAAAATAAGAGAAAAACTCTTTGTAGTAGGATTTCAACACACTGGACAGAAATATGTGTTATTTGTTATGTATTATATCCTTGTCTTGTTTCTTTTTCTGGCTAGTCTTAGTTGGTTCTTATGAGCCACCATAGGGAAGTTCATGTTGTTGATACACTCTGTGTAGTGCGAGTATATTTTTGGAACTCTTTGGAGACTTGCCACAGAGAGAGGATGCCATGTGATATGTTAGTGAAGTATTCCATTCATTTAGTTTCCTGAATCTTGTTGGGTTGGGATAATGAAGATTTTGAGTTTAAGTATCAAAGAATTCCAGAATTTAAAATTATGCTTTTATTTGGTACCTGATTTGTGCTTTTAGTTTCTGGATTCATGTGGTGTCCACTGTCTCTCCTGATTTCAACAAATGGTTTTTTGTTTTTTGCAGTCTTTGAAACTTCTGGAAATAGTGATTAAAAAAGGCCAAGTTAACTTAATTGTATGTAATATTTGACAGGAGTCTCAGTTTAAGAGACAGAAAATACCTGGTATTTCCAGGTTATTTTTTTCCCGGCAAATTTTCCAGAAAATATATAGTCTTATATATATATTCCAGAACTATATATTCCAGAACTGAAACACTGCACAGTGCTGTTAATTTAAAGTACTTATGTAAATATGTAGCTTGTGAAAAAACATTCAGATTAGCACAGAAATGTATTCTGCATGAAATATAATTTGCATTACTGAAAAGAGATTCCCAAGCTGCAAAACGAGTCTTAGACAAAGAACTGAACTTCTTGCTTTCGACTCAGGGTTAGAAATAGAAAAATATGTAATATAAATTGATATGGATTAGTTCTGTAAAAGTGCTGTAAAATTTTCAGAAAGCAAGTTAAGCTACTTGCAATACTTAGAATACTTCTCTGTTTGTAGATGTTTTTGTTAGATACTGCTTAATTTTCTTGAAGACATTTCAGTTATATATAATACTTACTAAAATGCCTTTTCCTCTAGGTGGGACCAACAGCAACACAAGCTATGCAAGAATTTCTTACTCGGTTACAAGTGCACCTTTCTTCAACTTGTCCTCATATGTTCAGTGAATTTTTATTGAAATTAATACATATACTTTCAACAGAAAGGTAGATCTTACTGATGTTTTTTCCTTTCATGCCCTCTTTTTCTTTAAAATCTGTGTGATTGGGAATTATAACTAAGATGTATATATGCCACCTTGTCATACTGTCAAGTTATGTATCAATGGAAATCTTCATTGTTGCTGCAGCACTACAAGCAGGTTCTGAGCTCCTTCCGGCATGTGGAAGAGTGCATCTGGAATCCACACACAGCCATCTGTGCGTGAGTGACAGTGAAGAGAAGCACTAGAATTCTGAACTGGTTTTAACTAGAGCTAAGATATAGGCCTTGTTGAAGTAATCCCTAAAATAAGGACACTGTTGATGAGCTTACCTATTATAAAAAGTATTTATTCTAAGAGGCCTGAATTAATGCAAGATTTTAGAAATTATTCAGTAGATTGTGAAAGTAATATGGATGGCTTTTTGCCCAGGGTAGGATGAAATATAAGATTATTTAATTCTCTTTATGCAATATGTGTATTTATTGCTTTGTCTTTGGTGAGATTTTTTTCTCTTCATATAACAGTGGAAAACATCCTCTGCCCCACTCTCCTGGGGCCTACTGATGCCCACTAGTGTAGTCAAGTGCCTCTGGCCAGGAGAGAGATAAAAGCTTATGGCTTGTTTTTTACAACTCTGCTTCTTCAAGGCTGGTCAACGGGCAAGTGACTGTATATACAGTGTTACACCAGAAATACAGCAATTGTTTATTCTGAAGTACATTGGGAATAATTTTGTTCTGGTATAGATGTGACGCTCGTCCCCAGACAAAGGCTTTGTATAATCAGGGATGAGCTTCCTCAGTTCTGGCTTCCCAGTAGGTGGCACTTTGGTGTTACCTATTGTTTAATCTTAAAGAAAATGATTTCTGCCTTCTAAGAGATTTTACCTTAGTGACTTAATTTATGGGGGTGGTGTTTACCAGGTTACATTGGTGATCAATGACTTATATAAGACATGTCATAATACAATAAAATCATTAATTCACAGTGAATCTTGGAATACATGTCTGCATGCTAGGATTTATTTGAAATAAGCTAATGAGAGGACTGAAAGGGTAGGTTTTGAAATGTGTTAGAGTTTTTTTGAGTCAAACCAAGTGTGAGACTGAAATGTCATAAAATGGGAAGCAAAGCACCAGAAAAGGATTTAGATTGTTATTTCTAAGAACTCAGGTAATTACTGAAGGGTACCACATCTGATCAAAGCATACAATTAATTGTGAAGAAGAGCAGTCACTTCTTTTACTCTTTAGAATTAATAAATGCCAAACATTTTCTTCAAGGCTTTTTCTATAAACTGTTTTGGTCTGTATGTAATTTTAAAAGTTACAGGAACATTAATCAATGTGAAAAGATACAGAGAAGTATATAAAAAATCAGTAAGTAATGCTTTGAGAATTAGCACAAGTTCTGTTTTAGATATACTGATTCAAAAGGTTCATTTTGTAGTCCACCACTATACGTGTAAAAGCAATTGGTTAAATAAATGTATCCCTAAGAGAGATCCTTCAAGCAATCAATCTACAAGCACTAGCCTGTGATATTTTGAGTACCTTCTCATGGTCTTATGTATAGTTACTATTTAGACAGCAAAAACCTGACCATTCTTCATCCTGCCTCTGGGGTGGGGACTGGGGACGTACAAAAAACAAACCCTTGGGAAGAAAAAAAACCATCATGATTTCCTGTAAAAAAAGAAATAATCTAATGGTATTAAAGTGTTAGGTGACTGCTTCCCATGGGTATTTCCTTGCAAACATAAGACACTTTTCATCCAGAACTGAACAGGACTGTATTCCAAGTCTATACCTACAAAACGAACTGAATTCTAAACAAAAAAAAAGTTGGATCCCAGACTTTTTAGAAGGTAACTTTTTGATCCTTTGAGGTGTCAGGAAAGTGATGGCATGAGCAGGCTATGTAATGACCAATATATTAAAAAATTATAAATGCCAGCTGTAATATCTCTTTTTTTTTTTTTTTTTTCTTTTTTTTTTTTTTTTTTGTATTTCAGGGGTGCTTTCCAGACAGGCCAGGGACCATTGGACGCACAAGTGAAACTCTTGGAATTTACCCTGGAACAGAATTTTGAAGTTGTATCAGTTAGCACTATTTCTGCAGTAATTGAGTCCATAACCTTTCTTGTGCATCATTACATTACATGTTCAGACAAAGTAATGTCTCGCAGCGGCTCAGACAGCTCTGTGGGTGCTCGAGCGTGTTTTGGAGGGCTTTTTGCCAATATTATCCGTCCAGGTGATGCCAAAGCAGTTTGTGGAGAAATGACAAGGGATCAACTTATGTTTGATTTATTAAAGCTGATAAACATTTTAGTTCAACTGCCGCTCTCCAGTAACCGAGAATACAGTGCCCGTGTTCCAGTAGCAAGCAGTACTACAGACAGTGTGTCTGATGAAGAAAAGGTTTCAGGAGGCAAAGATGGCAATGGAAGCAACCCTAATACTCAAGGATCAACTGCATATGTGGCAGACTTGGTGTTAGCCAACCAACAAATTATGAGCCAGATTTTGTCTGCACTTGGCCAGTGTAACAGCAGTGCTATGGCAATGATTATTGGTAGGTATTTCCTGAAAAAAAGCAGACATTTTTTAGGGGTGGTGAAACATTTAAAACTTCTGCAAGCTCATAAGTTGGGTATAGACATGAAAGAATGTGTCACAGAAATGACAGGAAAAAAGAGATGGAGAAGAAGTGAAAGGGGGAACAGATATGTAAAAAAACTCCTATCATGGGGTGGGAGACAGTAATTGAAACCAAACAGGAATGTGTTTGGCATTTGAATTTGCTGAATCTCGGAATGGTTAATGTTAAAGGGGCCTCTGGAGATTGTCTAGTCCAACCTTCCTGCACAAAACAGAGTCAACTCAGAACCTGCCTCAGACAGCAGGTTGCTCAATACCTCAGTCCAGCTGGATTTTTAATTCCTCAAGGGTAGAAACTGCACAACTGCCCTGGCCAACCTGTTACAATGTTCAATCATTCTTAAGACAGAAAAGCCTTTTTTGTATGTTTAAATGGAATTTCCTGTATTTAAGTCTGTAGCCATCACACACCTCTATGCGTGGCTTAGAATGAGTCTAAAGTTTGTACTACAGATACCTTACCTCAGTTGTTCTCTATGTATTGGATTATTTTCCTTTTTTTAATCGTTTCTGCAAAAGACAAGTTACAATATTGTCCCTTTCACAGAATACGTAAACTTTTCTTCTGTTTTACCAGAAATCACATTAATATCGCATTCTAGGAGTTCCAGTAATGTATTTGTGGGTCAGATCTTCCTCCTGTGAACAAGTGAGGAAGCTGATCATACTTTGAACAGCAAAGTTTCTGTTTGTCAGACTTGTATCTGAGGTACATTTTCTCAGAGAAACAACCTGTGTGACTTGCTTCTGAGCAGTGGTGATAGCAAAGAGTTTATTTGCACAAATTACACCACTGGCTGAAATACTGTGAATGTTTCCATGTGTGCAAAACTGGAAAAACATTTTGCAGGAGTACAGACAAAGACCTTGCACTCCGTTTCAGGTGTAATAGTTGTAAAATTTTTCCTTTTTATAGTGATTCCCTTGTTTTGAAGAAAGTTGCTCTGGCCTTTCCTGTGCTGATCTGATCACTTTTAAGCAGATGTGAAACTGTTAATCAACACTATTTTTAGAAAACAGTGTACTTGTTGGATGTATATTAGACCAGTGGTTCATTTTGGCATAAAAGCACAAAAACTAGGAAAAAATAGTAATCTCCAGCAGTCAAATAAACAGGAGGCAGGATTTGACAAACCTGGGTTGTGCTGTTGGAACCTTCCTGAAATTAATTCCAGAATTAATCTCCTCCATTACTCTGGGTAGTTAGTGTCATATTGCAAATACACTATGAACACTGGAAGTAGTTTGTTCTGACTATGTGTTTCTTTGGAGTGAAATTCTTATATTATTCTCCTCAAATTTGATGTCTTTCTAAACTGCCAATTTCTGTCCAGCAGTTGTTTCGTGTTTTTTAAAAGGCAATTCAGAAAGATAGTGTTGTTTTAAAATGTTTTTCATTGAATTCAGGATACTGGGCCAGCTGATTCCTTCAGTGGATTGTTCCTTCCAAGGTCTTTAAATATAAGTTATTGAAACTAATTTGTTCATGTATTTTGGGAAGATGCAACAAAGCTATTTGTGGTTTTAGTTCCTTCATCAAAAACTCTATTAAAGTTCTCTCCAGACAATTTCTGTGAACAAAACATTTTTCCAAGACTGCAGCCAAGGTATATATGATCCAAAAATCAGTTATCAGCTTATACTAGTAAACATGTAATAACTAATGCAGCATGGAAAGGTACTCCCAGGAAAGGTAAACAAGATGTCTGCAAATGTGTACTGATAGATAGTGGCTCTGGTGTAAAAATTTATGCTAATAATGTTAATATACTGCAACTGGCGAGCCAGCTGGTCAGGATGCAGGGTGGCCTTGAATAATTCACTTGCCACATGAATTTAAAACGTTTTTCTTTCTGGTTTTCTTTTATGACCATCATATCTGTTTCATTAGGATTTTATGCTTTGAAACTATGAAAATCATTCACTTAACAGTATTCACCTCCTGTGCTACCTTCTCCTCACCTGGAAGTCCTCATAGCAGACTCACCTTATTTGACCTCAGCTTTATCATTCATTACATTTAACTTTACTGGACTGGGCAAAGGCTGAGACTTAAGACTTCTTTCTCTGTTTCCATGCATCCAATACTTATCAATATTTGCTTTCTTGACAGCTTGAAGGTGGTTAAAGTACTACACGTGTGAATTCTCTTGCCAAAATGTTTATCTAAGCCATGTTCCAAAGATCACTTGAGCACACTGGTTGTTATTATCATTTGTTAGTATAACTTCAGTTTCTCTAAATGGGACAGGATTACTCCATGGTGTCCTCACATTCCAATATAAACCCAGTTTTAAAAGCTCTTCCAGACTGAAGTCATGTGATTCATAAGACACTTGTTTTTATGGAAGTAATCTCTTCCTTGGGAAGACTATTAATTTGCTTTCTGTCCTTCATCTCAGCAGTGTATAATCAATATTGGTGAATATTGATATTCAGAAAATCCTCATGCATAAATCCTGAGCTGTAAAACTGAGAAGCAGAATTTCAGGAATGGCAATTAATATGATCTTGAAAACTGGTCCATTTTTACTTAGTAAAATCCATGCGAGCATTTAAATATCCTTGAGTTCTCTTATGTGCTGTAATGGTTTGATAAATATCAGTTGGTGACCTTTGAATTATTTCTGTTTTCACTAAGGTGCGAGTGGCTTACATCTCACTAAACATGAAAACTTTCATGGTGGCTTAGATGCAATATCGGTCGGAGATGGGTTGTTCACTATCCTGACAACACTTAGCAAAAAAGCAACAACAGTTCAAGTGATGCTTCAGCCAATTCTTACCTACATGGCCTGTGGGTACATGGGAAGACAGGTAAGTTCCCTTAGGCCTGCTGTGCTTCAAGGAAATGATATTATTAAATTCTGTGATCCATTATAAGATCAGAAACTGAGTTAGCACTGTGTAAAAGAAATGTTAACATTTTTACAACCTCACTTCGATTGGGTGCTGCAGTTAGGGAGCCTCCCTCTGTTGCCCATGAGAGAGAGAGAGAAGGACTTTCTGTAAGGATATTTTGACATTCCTGTAAATGTGTCTGGCCAAAGGCTTGAAGATGGATTGGATATTGTATTATATGCAGGTGGGAAAGACATTTATTGTGTTCATATTAGTGTGCACTTTAATGTTCAATATTCTTATTTCCCTTCAGCTGCTCACCCCATGAGTTTGAGCTTTTCTTTACCACAAAGACCTCTCCTACATAAGGAATTGAACCATGTGGAACATGGTATTCCTCTCTGCATTCCTATGGCAGAGATGTCAACTGTGGTGGCATTTCCTCTCTGGGAGTTTTGCCTACTAGAAGGGGAGACTGAGAACTGTCATGCATATTTCTACTAATTTTGTATGAAACCATATATTTCTTTTATATTTTTCTTCCAGGGCTCTCTTGCCACTTGTCAGTTATCTGAGCCACTGCTCTGGTTCATTTTACGAGTGTTGGATACAAGTGAGGCACTGAAGGCTTTCCACGATATGGGTAAGATTGTTTTTTCTTTAGCTGCATCAAGTAAAAGGTTTATTATAGATTTTTTTTGCATTTAAAGAAACAATGCATGTATGTGTCTAGAGGGGCCAATTTACTAAATAGGCCTTTGCTTGTGTGGAATTTATTGCATGCTTCTGAGCAGTATTGGGGTTTTTTTTCTCTCTGCCCACACTATATACAGGTGGTGTTCAGCTTATCTGTAACAACATGGTAACAAGCACAAGAGCTATTGTTAACACAGCAAGAAGCATGGTTTCGACTATTATGAAATTTCTTGATTCTGGTCCCACAAAAGCAACAGATAGCAGTTTGAAAGCTAGAGTTCTAGCTTCGGAGCCTGATAATGCAGAAGGAATTCACAATTTTGCACCTTTGGGTAAGTAATACTTCTTTCTCTAGATTAATATCCACCTGATCTTTGAATCTGTATTAAGTTCTTAACAAAAAGCTTTGCAATAGTGTCAGATGTTGCAATACTGTTAAATCTTCTAATCAGAGCAGTTGCTGGTATTTCAAGATAATGCTTGGGATGAGGTTAGTCCTCTCCTCCACAGGTAATAAGACCTCATGTGGGCAGGGGAAGGAAGGAAAGGGAGTGATCTGTATCTGATGAAGTCATGCATCAAGACGAGCCCATTTCTTCTCCCCTAGATCAGGGGATGCCCAGTTCCAGCCCACATCTGCCACAGACACACTAAGACTCACTAATTTCACTTGAGGCACATCGGGTTTGATGAAGCTATTACAGAAGAACAGCAAAATTGGATGATGGAGAATGAAACTGAGCTGGGTCAAACAGTAGAAGAAGCTGGAGCATAAGGCTGATACTGCTGATGGTGTTCTCACATCTACACCTAACCGCTTTGATGTTGCCTGAATGAGCATTTGTTAGAATTGCAATGCTTTTTTGATATCAATACAATGGCTTTTAGTTAACTAAAAGGCCTGTGTTTTAAGATGTAGAGGTACTGCAATACCTTACAAAGGCTCCTTTTCACTACTAGTGCCTTTATGTTTTCTGTTGCTGCCCACTAGCCTAGTGTAGCCCTTGCATAGAATCATAGAATAGAAAGGACCTCCGAGATCATCAAGTCCAACCCTTGATCCACTACCAGCGTGGTTACTAGACCATGGCACTAAGTGCCACATCCAGTCTCATCTTAAAAACCTCCAGGGACAGAGAATCCACTGCTTCCCTGGACAGCCCATTCCAGTGCCTGCTTACCCTCTCTGTAAAGAACTTCTTCCTAATATCCAACCTAAACCTCCCCTGGCACAGCTTGAGACCATGCCCTCTTGTCTTCCTGATAGTTGCCTGGGAGAAAAGACCAACCCCCACCTGGCTCCAACCTCCTTTCAGGGAGTTGTAGAGAGTGATGAGGTCTCCCCTGAGCCTCCTCTTCTCCAAGCTGAACAACCCCAGCTCCCTCAGCCTCTCCTCATAGGACTTGTGCTCAAGTCCCTTCACCAGCCTTGTTGCTCTTCTCTGGACCTGCTCCAGCATCTCAATGTCCTTCCTGAACTGAGGGGCCCAGAACTGGACACAGCACTCCAGGTGCAGCCTCACCAGTGCTGAGCACAGGGGAAGAATCACTTCCCTGGTCCTGTTGGCCACACTGTTCCTGATACAGGCCAGGATGCCATTGGCCTTGTTGGCTACCTGGGCACACTGCTGGCTCATGGTTAGCTTCCTGTCAATCCAGACTTCCAGGTCCCTTTCTACCTGGCTGCTCTCCAGCCAGTCTGTGCCCAGCCTGTAGTGCTGCAGGGGGTTGCTGTGACCAAAGTGCAGGACCTTGGCCTTGTTGAACCTCATCCCGTTGGAATCAACCCAACTCTCCAGCCTGTCCAGGTCCCTCTGCAGAGCACTCCCCCCCAGCTTGGTGTCATCTGAAAATTTGCTAATGGTGGACTCAGTACCCTCATGTAAATCATCAGTAGAGATATTAAACATGACTGGGCCCAACACTGATCCCTGGGGGACACCACTAGTGACAGGCTGCCAACTGAATGCAGCACCGTTCACCACCACTCTCTGAGCCTGGCCCTCCAGCCAGTTCCTAACCCAGCACAGTGTCCCTGTCCAAGGTGTGGGCTGCCAGTTTTTCCAGGAGTATGCTATAGGAGACAGTGTCAAAGGCTTTGCTGAAGTCCAGGTAGACCACATCCACAGCCTGTATTCATACAGTGTCTCACTGACAAGAGGGGAGAAAGAAAGGATTATTTTTAAAATTTCTGGGGAAATTGTTGAACAAGAGAGAAGTTCATACAGTCCTGTCATTCAAATTTAAGAGTGTCAAAAATAATGAAATTAATAAAGAAAAGGAAAAGAGGTTTATTTGGCATAATAGGGGGGCATTAGAAATCTTCTACGTTGCTCTTTCACAATTTTCTAAAAGGTAAATTTAGGAATCGTGCAAATGTTGGTTCTTTATCACTTTAAATAGTAAAAAAGTATGTATGGTGATAGGCTCTTGCATACCTTATATCCCAACTAATGAAATGCTGCAATTCTTAATGTTCTGCCATAAGTGCATCTCTTAATATTTAACTTACAGTCAGGAGCTTGCTTTTGAAATTAACCTTCCAGTTGGCCTCAGTACATTCTGATTCTCATCATGTAGTATTCTCTGTAGTACACTCTGATTCTCATCATATAGTGTTCTCTGAGAGACAAACTTCATTCATTTGGGATGAAAGTCTGTCAGAATGTGTCCAGGAATTTACCTCCAGCTGCTGCTAGGCTTTCAGTCACAGAGCCACTACAGCTACTTTAAAGTAAAACACACCAGGTACCCATAGTTTGGAACAGCTCAAATCTGGTCCCTATCACTTGCTAAAGCAGACGTAGCCTAGATCTTCCTCCTTCATTCTTAACTCATTCTAAGAGTAGAAAAATAAGCAACTGCTTTGGCCAGGTTTTTGTTGATTTAGGTGTCTTCTTTAGGAAAAGGGTTTTCATGTGAACCAAACCTTTTTAAAGAAAAAGGATTGCAGAATTTGGTTATAAAGTTGTTTGTTGTTGTAATGTTTAAACCTTTAAAACCTTCATTATGTTAACTGTGAATTAAATGAGTTCAAGTTCTAAGCATACTGTTCAACCTGCACCTTTCTGGTTGGTTTGTTTTTGTCACGTACTCCTGAGAGTAAGTTTAAGATTTTGGTAGCAGGTGTCCCCTAGCAAATTTCAAGGACGTGCATATGCGTATGGATATATAAACTGCCTATTTAAAACAGCCTGAGTAAAATAAAAATAACTCAGCAGTTGACATTATTACAAATGGGGTGTTATCAATAAACGAAAACAGATGAGACAGGAAAAAAAAGTGTTTTCCACAGTTCAAGTTGTAAATTAATCTGGGTTTTATTAATAAACAGTAATAAGCAGTGTTAATGGTGCTGTTTTTGAAGGTTCAATCACCTCAAGCAGTCCCACTGCCCAGCCTGCTGAAGTGCTGTTGCAGGCTACTCCTCCCCACCGACGGGCTCGGTCTGCAGCATGGTCATACATATTTTTACCTGAGGAGGCTTGGTGTGACCTCACAATTCACCTTCCTGCAGCTGTGCTACTCAAGGAGATCCACATCCAGCCTCACCTGGCCTCTCTGGCAAGTAAGTAGATTCGCTGACATTGATGACAGTTCAAAAATGTGAAGGGTAGTATTTAGAAATAATACAAAGTGTAATCAGAGGAACTAAAGCTGAGAGGTTTTTTGAATAATGCCCATAAAATAAGTTTGCAAAGCTTGCTAGTTCTGCTTTCCTTGAGAATGGAAGGCCCTGCCCCTGCTCAGTTTCTTCTCGAGTGTAGTAGATGTCTTATGTTCCTGTTAAATATGTCAAAAAAACCCTTGTCATACTTCTCAAAACTTTCCTCAGTGAGAACATGATATCGGTCAAGGGTCTTCAGGCAAAATGTATGGTAGTTGAAAATAAGTATGAGATTTTCAGTTCTTATTGTTGTAGCTCTGATAGGGGAAAGTGTGGTGTTTTTAGTGACAGGACTTTTCTTTATCTGAAGTCTTTGAAATAAACTGTATATACCATGTATCAAAAGGCATATCCATTTTAACATATACCATCGCACAGCTCAAATACTCCAGCTGCAGTTCTGTAGTAACGTTTGCCTGAGATAATTTCAATGATTTTGTTCTCTTTTACAGCGGTACATGTTCAACACTTAAAATTTAAATGAGTACAGATTTTTAAATAGTGTTAAACCTTCTTATCTTACTCTGTAGCTTGCCCGTCATCAGTGTCTGTTGAAATAAGCGCAGATGGTGTCAATATGTTACCTTTGTCAACTCCTGTTATCACAAGCGGACTCACCTATATAAAGATCCAGCTGGTAAAAGCTGAAGTTGCCTCAGCTGTCTGCCTTCGTCTCCATCGTCCTCGGGATGCCAGTACCCTGGGGCTCTCTCAGATCAAACTGTTGGGCCTCACAGCCTTCGGAAACACCTCCTCTGCAACCGTCAATAATCCCTTCCTTCCCTCTGAGGATCAGGTCTCTAAAACAAGGTAAGGCTCTAGTATCAATGGACAGTTCATGGTTTAGGGTTTTTTTCCATAGTGTTTTCTGCTCTGTGTCAGGTGTTTCAGTAGCAAACTGTGCCTTTTTTTTCCAATACAGAAGGCAAATATATATAAGCAGTACTTCTCACTTCTTTAATTGCATGCTTAAATCTGCATATGTAAAAGGGAATGTTTCACCCCTGCAATGGTGAAAGAATACAAAGCACAGGAAAGCATTTAGAGTTGCATTTTGTGTTTTTAATGAGTAGGCAGTTGTCAAAAAAAATGAAGTACTGAAATATTTCTTATTCCTATTGAAGTCAATAGAGTTACATAATTTTTGGAGCAGGAATAGAAATAGAACAATGAGATGTTTTTTGGAAGTCATATCTAATGTTGGTGTTTGCAAACAGTTGAGAAATAGGAACTGAATGTTGTTACAATTCTGGCATATCAGCAAGATTTCTTTTCAAAAGCTTTTATTTGGTTAGGTGGCATGTTGAGTTTCTTAGTCATTTTTAAATAAAAATAAAAAAACCCTTAAAGATTTTAAAAATAAGTGTAAAAAGTTTTTCAACTTTGAATTTGATGGGTGGATTTTTGAGATTTTCTTGTTCTTAAATTTAGCTTATTAAATTGTAAAAACTCATCAACTGAAATATTTCATCTTTGAATCTCAATGTTTATGAATTTGAAAAGAGAGCATTGGAAAGTTTTAAAAACCTTTCTTTTTCTGGGAAAAACTTTGAGACCATAAGTAAATTTAGAGAATATGAATACTGCTTAGTGTATATTTAATAAAAGTTGTATAACTGAAATTGGTCTTTGCTCTTGAATAGCAGTAAAGAAAATTTTTATAGCCAAATTATACCACTGATATATTTTTTACATCAGAAAAGGTTATAATACAATCACACAAGAATAATCAGTATCTAAAGAAAGATTGTGAGTGTATGTTCTTCATGTCTTGACACGTTTTATTGTGGCTTTTATTGTGGCTTTCAGCTTAATTTTATAAGTATCTCAAGAAAGTAATGACATGATAGCTATATTCAATAAACTTGGATATAATTTTGGTTTAGACATAACAGAGAACTTGCTCTCTTCTAATTAATAAATCTAATGCATCTAGGAGTACATTATTCCTAAAATAAAATTGTGAGTTTAATTTAAGATCTATATGTAAGTTTGCCTTTTTTTGAACTATGATAAAGGTTAACTGTGAAAACAAGTTAACCTGCTAGTTTAGAATTTGTCAGTGAAATGATGCCATTTATTTTGCATACAACTTAGATTGCCATATTGTTCATGATGCTAGTTTGAATAGTATTGTAGTGGATTTTATTAATAAAGTCTAATTAATGTGTTTCCAAATTGATTCAATTACAATAGGTTTACTTCTCAGGATTTATTATTAAAAGGAATTCTGAATGACATTGTTAAAGAATAAGAAAGACATGAGAGAAGTGTAGTGGCTAACACATTTTTAATTGCTGTGCTTTTTCTGTATGTATTTTAAGTCATGTTCCTTAAGGTTCAGTGTAATTTATTGTAGATGTGTATGACGGTAAAAATTTGTAATGTCAGGGAATTTGTTCAGGTATATAATTTTAATGCCAACTACTATTGCATCTCAGCTCCTTTTAATGTAAAAAAACCCAAAAACAAGGAAAAAAAACCCAAACAAAACAAAACAACAAACCAACCAAACAAAAAACCCCAACAACAATCCACAACAACCAAAAGAACCCAAACCCGAAAACACCCTACGCCCTTCCACGTATATAAACACCTCCCCTTCCATCCTCCCCCCAGTAGGTTGGCCCTATTGGAAGAAATACATATGAGAATCGAGAAATCTTGAGAAACTTTGGTACTGAAACTTGCAGGCTCTTAACTCTTCCTACCCACAAATCCTGCCTTTCTTACAATCTTAATCCAATGATTGCAACAGCATTACTTATGTTTATTACATTGTGGTCTTAAATTCAGGCATTTGCTTTGCTCAGATGGCATTTGATCATGACACAGAAGTTTTCTACAGTACTTGTCCTATAATCTAATACAGGTAGTTGTGCTATAGATGAAAAATAACATAATAAGAAAATAATACATTAGCTCATTTTTATGTTTTCCTTTTCAGTATTGGATGGTTAAGATTATTACACCACTGCCTCACTCACATAAGTGATTTGGAAGGAATGATGGCTAGTGCTGCAGCACCCACAGCTAATCTGTTGCAGACATGTGCTGCTTTACTAATGTCACCTTACTGTGGTATGCATTCTCCAAATATTGAGGCTGTACTTGTAAAAATTGGGCTTCAGTCCACCAGAATTGGCCTAAAATTGATTGATATTCTTCTAAGAAACTGCTCAGCATCAGGGAGCGATCCTGCAGGTGAGTGCAATGTATTTCTTTTCAGTTGTTGCTTAAAAACATTGCTTGTATAGAAGTACAAATACAGTATATTTGCATGTTACTTTCAGATTTGGAATCTGGGTTGCCAGAACTTGCCACTGTGTTTTATTATGCTTCTGAGTATCACAGTCTTTGTACGTGGGTAGTTCTGCAATAGTAGAGCAGTGCATCCGGGATTGTTTTGGGTTTTCGGAATTAGGTAATGTTTTGAAGACAAAGAGTAGGATGTGCAATGTATCCTAAGTGTCTCTTACTATAGATACTATGTCTAGATATTTCAAAATAAAAAGCATCCATAAGTAGTGCTAAGGAAAACAAACAGCAATATTTGGGCAGCAATAGTCAGTATGAATTCTGAATAACACTAAGCATTGGAAATCTTTGTATGTGGAGGTATGTAATTAAGATAGAACTACAGTCTATATCCCACAGCAAAATTCTGCAGAAGCTATTCTGTTAATGCACTGGGGTTTTTTTATTTATGGTTTCATACCACTTTGCTGTTTTGTGGCTTTTAAATGAAGAAAACTAAATTCCTATTTTTCTTTTTTGAAGGTTGCTAACAGAAAACGCTCTTTTTAAAATGGCTTCCATGACTTCTCTTTCCATGAGTTAGTGTTTCAGTGTAGATTGCTGTCTTTTGCTGGGATGATGTTAGATAAGAGAGTAGTTTCCTGCAGGGCAGGAGATTAGCACAGTGAGAAGATGAATAGGAAATAATCTGAGGAAATCTTCAACTGTAGTCCCATTGATGGAAATGGGAGTTAAATAAACTTCCAGTTTGAAATAAGTGTTTGCTTCTGTGAAGCATGCGGTTTAATAGCTTTATTGGAATTAGTCATGTCTTTTTGGAATATGTTGAAGAAAATCCTACTATGTAAACTTTTAAGTCCTGTGTCTGATAAATGTAATGGCTTTTCCTTTCATAGTAAAGCTGAACATTGCATTGAACATACAAAATGCTCAGTTTTGAGGCAGTGGTGTGTATTAAGAATTGCATCCTTATGTTAATGGCAAAACTTAATTAAATGTTAATATTGCAATTCTATAATGTCATTAGTACACTTAAAAAATACGTATGTAAGTACTTCTGTTATTTCCCCTCCCCTTTTCTTTTTTTAATGCGGCAAGATCTGAATAGCCCTTTACTGTTTGGAAGATTAAATGGTCTCTCTTCTGACTCCACAATAGACATTCTTTATCAGCTTGGAACGACTCAAGACCCTGGAACAAAAGATAGGTAATGTTACTTGGGTTGTCATGTGGAAGCATATGCAAAAATAGTTGGCTAAATGGTACTTGATATTAGTGCAGAAATAAAACTCTTGAAATCTGATTGTTACAAGATAGTGTGGAAGTGCAGAAATCTGGAGAAGCTTTCCTGCTTTTCTTCTAGCTCTTTGCATGCCTTTTTTTCTGCTCTTATGAATGTGATAAAATTTTGATTTTCAACCGACTTTTCTCTCAAACACTCAGGACTCAGTTACCTGCTATATTTTCGTTTTCTGTAGAAAGTTGATATTTGGCTATCCAAGATAAGTGTTTTAAATTAATTTTAGCCCTGATCTAAGTCTTGAGAAAACAGAGCTTGAGCTTACTCTTGAACTTCACTTCCAAGGAATAGATAAATGCGTAAATTGGATTACAAAAAAACAGCAAGCTAATTTGGTTTTGAGTGTTTCTTTGATCCTTTATAATGTGCAACATCATCTTGCCTTACAGAATTCAAGCATTGCTGAAATGGGTCAGTGACTCTGCAAGAGTTGCAGCTATGAAAAAAGGTGGCCGGGTCAGCTACATTTGTCCAAATAGCTCAACAAGAGAGTATGGTCTTTTGATGCCATCCCCTTCCCACTTGCATTGCGTGGCAGCAATTTTGTGGCACAGTTACGAATTGCTTGTTGAATATGATTTACCAGCATTGCTCGACAGAGAGCTTTTTGAGTAAGTATAGCAGTTTTGCAACGCATTATTTTTATAACTGAACTGTTTTGTTCACTAAAATGATACAACTTAAAGTGCACTTACTCATGTTTCTGTTTATGAGATCTTTTAGCAGACTAATCTTGTTGATATTGTTTGCAGTAATTTTCACAGTACTTATAAGTGATCTTCATTAGTATACTGTTATATAAGCATTATTTTATTTGCTGTGGTATCCAGTATCTGTAACAGATAGCTGAGAACTAGGAAGCCGGGGGAATTTTTTTCTTGGAGTTTTTTATTTGGACTTTTGTTATGGCCAGTCTGATTTGAAAAAAACAAAAGCACAAAATCTGTAGTGAATCTTAAACTATGAATTTGCTGGATGTTGGTGGGTTCTAAAGAGAAGTTCACCCTAAACACTAAATATGTAGTCTTAGTGACTCCAATTTGAAAATGTATGAGTTAATATTCACAATTTCTGTTGCTTAACCATCTCTTCTGTTCAAAGCAAACAAAAAAAGAGAAACCACATAACTTTGTTTCATGTGCTTTATAGAAATGCAGCTGTTAAATTACTGTATCTGGTCAAGCATCTTCCATTTGTACCATTGAATACAATTCCAGTTAATGAAAGGAACTTCGCACACTAATTTTGTTGTTGCCCTTTTTCTATTACCTTACTGTCTCCTTCAGGCACAGACAAACATTGGAACACCAGGAAGTGTATAATTTACAGTTATAGGTACAAGCACATAGAGCTTATATGTATGTGCAACATGATGGTCTTTAGGTTCATGATTACAAGTGAGACATTTTCTGAAGACACTTCAGTAATTCAAAATGAGCTTGTTCATTTTGAGAATCAATTTAAGGATTTTAAATTGCAAGTCAGTCAGTCCTTTTAACAATACACTGTAACAAAAATACATTTTCAGGTTATATTTTCACATTTGAAAAGGAAAATCTTTACCAGACTTCCTACAATGGATAGCCCATTTAGATTTATTATAGATATATAAGTGGGTTTCACAACTGAGTTCCTGTCTTTTGGAGAAGAGTGTGTTGTTTTCATACAGGGCAAAATGAAAGAATACTAATAAAACTATTGTACCTAGTTTGACTACTCATGTTATAGTATAGCCCCATTCTTCTACCTCCTGCCAGATATAAAACTATATCTCATATCAGCCACCATCTGGAGCAAATTATAAAAAACATTTTTTAATAAATGTAAAAATATTGGTGTCAGACTTATGGGTAAATAATTCTTATAATAAAAATAACTTTTCATGTGTATTCTTCATCCTCTTTGATATTGTAACTTTTGAAATATTTTAATGGATTCTAGCTATAACTCCCAAGTTTCTCCTTCATGTGATAACTCACTTTTTTCTTGGAAATATTTTCTCATCATCCCCATTTTCCATTTCAATTTTTTTGCTTTGGCCAATGGATACTAATCCTTAGTTATTTTTAAATATGTATTTGGAAAAAGAAAATCTTATTTTACATAGAGCATGAACTTATCCAGAAAATGTTGGCATTAGGATTGTGTGACTATGTAGTTGGAGAGGAGTTTAAGTGTAGCTTTATTATATGTGGACTTTGGGAAATTGTGACTATCTTTCCAGAGTTATGGGTCATTTGGTCACTGAAATGAGTTTTGTGTTGGGGAGGGGTTTTATCAACCATTCTCTAGACTGGTGATAAACTTTTGGTTAGACCCGTGCTCTGTTCTGCTTTCTTAGAGTGCCCTTAGACTAAACACAGAATAACATTTCCATCCAGAAGAGGGAAAAACAATCCTTGTCTTCAAATGGGAATGTAATATATAATGATACATCCAAACTTACTTAATAACCTAGCATTGAAGTGGCACAAGTGTGTGTTCACCTTCGTATGTGAATGTTAAGCTAATATAACTTATATATGGTGTCAAGGTACTGGGAATGCAGTTTGGAAAACTGTGGGAGTTTTTTTAAGTACTTCACCTACTCTAAACAAGTCTGTGTGAAGAAAGGATCATTTCACTATTTTACAAGTACCACTTCTGAAATTTAGGCTTGAATAACAGGAGCTAAATTAGCTTCTGCATTCATGTGGCTTGGATTAGCATTCAGGCAGATAGTACTTGGATGTAAGTGAGGTCAAAGGTAGGTGGGATTTTAATATCTCTGCGGAATAATTCTGTTGTTAACTTGCATCCTAAATTTAAGTTAAACAAGGGGATAGTGAGGGTAGCACTGTTCAACCAACAAGATTGCTGCTACTTTCCCTTTTTTTTGCAGCATCTTTAGGTAGAAGCCCAATAAAGCAAATCCTAAAAAAATTTTGGAAAGATGTTAAATTACTTTCAGTTCTTACAAAGGATTGAGACCTGTGCATGTGTGTGAGATCCTAATAGCTGCAGCACAAAGAGGTTGCAGTTGGTTAAAAAACAGATAAGATGCTGACAACTGTCAAAAGATTGAAATCTGTTTTTTGTGTGCAGCATACCAGAAAAGTTGGATTTATATCTATTTTAAATACAATACGAGGAAAGTAATTTAAGCATACAGTTAAGAAATGCCTTCTGGGTAATCAGTGTCCTGCTTTCAGGCTCAGCACAGTGTTTTACAACAGCATCTACAGTAGTTAATCATAAATATGGAAAGACGGTTTATGAACTAATGGAAAAAATGGAAATATGAGTGGCAAACTGTGTATTGACATGATTTTCTGTCTTCTACAGGTCACTGTTTAACTGGTCCATGTCTCTTCCCTGCAACATGGTTTTGAAGAAAGCTGTTGACAGTTTGCTTTGCTCAATGTGCCACATCCACCCAAATTATTTTTCCTTGCTGATGGGATGGATGGGTATCACTCCTCCTCCAATGCAGTGTCAACACAGACTGTCTATGACTGATGACAGCAAAAAGCAGGACCTTAGTTCGTCTTTAACAGATGACTCTAAAAATGCACAAGCCCCTCTTGCACTAACAGAATCTCACCTGGCTACTCTTGCTGCCTCATCTCAGTCTCCTGAAGCTATCAAGCAGTTATTGGACTCAGGTTTGCCTTCACTGCTCGTAAGAAGTCTTGCTAGTTTTTGTTTTAACCATACTTCTAGCTCTGACTGCACTGCACAATCAATGGATGTCACCCAGGACAGGCTCAGGAGACATCATGTTCCACAGCACTTTAATAAAATGCCTATCACGGCAGACCTGGTTGCTCCTGTTCTCAGGTTTTTGACAGAAGTTGGCAACAGCCATATGATGAAGGATTGGTTGGGTGGCTCTGAAGTCAATCCACTGTGGACAGCACTTTTATTTCTGTTGTGCCATTCTGGTGCTACCTCTGGAGGACACAATATGACGGCGCAGCAGACCAGTGCAAGATCTAGCTTGCTTTCTTCGACTGTAACAACAGGATTGACCACTCAGCAGAGGACAGCAATTGAAAATGCAACAGTTGCTTTCTTCTTACAGTGCATCTCTTGCCATCCAAATAACCAGAGACTTATGGCACAGGTGAGAGAGAAAAATAATAATGTTTTAATTTATTAGTAGTTTCAGCTAACTTTCAAAACTTTCTATGTTTTTTAGCTTTCTTTCATGTAATTTGGAGTTTTGTAAGCTGTTATTGACTGGAAAAGTTTTATATTAAAATTGTTAGCTTTTTGATCTGAGTCTGAAAAGTATAAAAGGGTTTTGGCATGGCCATGCAGTCCTGTGTTTATATTTGTATTCCTCTTGGTTTAGAGGAATAAACTTTAGACCAAAATGCAAAAGACTGTATTTAATTGGATAGGTCTAAACTTCTGTGAAATGGACTTCGAACATCAAGCTTCATACACATATTTAATATTAGTCACCTAAGGAAATTTCTTGGGAAGTTTCCTTGTGCAACCTGTGTCCAAGGAAATACAGGCTATATATTGCAGAATATGGCTTTGCATTTGCCATTCTAGTGCAAAATCAGCTATCTTCCTCACATTCATTAACCTTACCAACCTAACTGAATAAGAGTATAATGAAAAAAAGGTTTTTCAATATTAAGAATGATGATGCCCGGGGAAGAGGTAGACCTCAGTAAAAAAATTGGGTCAGTTCTCTGTTAATGGCTGGCAGTAATGCTGCATTATGCAGTGGGAAATTTTTGCTTTAGAAATTCAGAAGCTGTGTTTCTAACTATTTTATTTGCAGGTTTTTATCTTTTTGAGTAGTCTGTGTGTTCATAATTGCTTTGCTATAGTCAGTGTTTAGAACTTTTATATAAAGAGCCTTATTTGCTGCTGGTATTTTCTTCAGTGGTGCTCATTTCTGATCGGGTTTGAATGATAATTGGAAGGTAAATCTCAGGCACTGCCTATTGTGGCCATGTAGAGCTGTATTTTAGAGACCTAAATATAGAAGTATTTTAAATCTGATGTCATTTTGCATTCTCAGGTTCTCTGTGAATTGTTTCAGTCCTCTCCTCAGCGTGGGAACCTCCCAACCTCTGGAAATATTTCAGGATTTATTAGAAGGCTTTTTTTGCAGCTGATGCTGGAGGATGAGAAAGTGACTTTGTTTCTTCAGTCCCCTTGTCCAGTAAGAATTTTTGATACCGTATAGTAAACACAGAATAAATTTAGCCTTTATAAACTAAGTCTGAGTATATTCAACTTGGAAATGTCACACAGCAGCTTTTCCTGCTGCACACATGGAATTCTGGAAAGTGCTGTTGAATTGTAAGTACGCATTTTAGAAAAAAATTCAAGGCACTGTGTTAAGATAAAGTCATCTTTTTGAAAATATACTGCTTCTGAAGGATCTGACAACTGAATTTATCTTACAGAAGACTTTTTATAAGTATCCTTACACACTAGCAGCAAATATAGATAGAATATCTAGTCCTTTCAGTAGTCCTTATCAGTTTCATTAAGGATTGGTCATAGTCAAAATTGGCAGAGATCCTTCAGCATTAGCCAAAATGCCATGAATAAATTCTTGAGTGACAAATACTTGAATTAATTTATAAAGCAGATGTATGATTTATGCTTCCACATGCTTCACTGGAACAGAACTGTAATTAATGTCTGAAGTGCTCTCCATTAAAGGCTGTGAAAAAAAAAAAATGGGAAAAACAGAAGTTATTAAAAGATCCGATACTCCCACCCAGGAAAAAAAATATTTTCTGTTTTGGTTTCTGCGTCTCAGAAGTGAAGTACTACATGAGATATGTGACAGGGAAACTGGATCAGATAGTATATAAAATGGAAAAGGAGAGACAAAATTCAGTTTTACCACGAACATTTAAATGTTTGTTTTAACCTCCCTGACTAATTGTTAACAGGGCCATTGATAATGTAGTAAAGTAACATCAATTTTCTACTAATTTTTTTACATACAACAGATTTTCACAGAAAACTGTTACTAGATATGGAAAAGCAGGAAAAAAATCTTGAAGTTGTCATAATTCAGTTTCTTCTATTAAAAACACTGTGAAACAGTCTGTTTTTACTGAGATGATTCCTCCTCTAATGAGAGAAAAACCTTAAAAATAATATGGATGTAGAACATATACTTCTAGTATATCCAACAGCATAACTTTTCAAAGATTGGATCCCTATTTTTATCTTTAAAGTTCTTACCAAAGCAGAGAATGATATAAAATGTGAACAGGGCTCAGTCTAAAATATAATAAAATATTTGAAATGTTTTAACTAGTCGTGGCTTAGTTATATGTCATAATAGGAAAAAGTAGATATTAAGTCTAGAATAAACTTCCTCCTCCAGTCAGAGCAATAGAGAAACATCATCTTACTCTACTCCAAGTATATTGTGATTTTTCTAATTTAATTTCAGAATTAACTTTTCATTTCATAAATAATCGCAAGTCTCAGACACTCAGTTTTTCTCTCATATTACAGCTATGTAAAATAATTGGGTTTTTTAAAGCAAAGATGATATCATACTGTTTCCGATCCTAAAACTATTCTAGGCTTTCAAAGCAAATTATTTTGAGTTAAAAAAATTAAACTTGTCCTAACTTGATGCATTTTTACTGTATACCTCCAAAGTTAAAGGATATGTCAGTTTTCATTTTTAGCACACTAAGAATTTAGCTTTGTCTTGCCAAGGTGGCTTTATAAGAGTTTTTATTTCTCAATGTTAAAGTTATGTTAAATGTTGACTATTTTTTCCTTTCAGCTGTACAAAGGTAGAATTAATGCTACTAGTCATGTAATTCAACATCCAATGTATGGAGCTGGACACAAATTTCGTACCCTTCACTTGCCTGTCTCAACAACTCTGGCAGAGGTTCTTGATCGTGTGTCAGGCAAGTTTGCAGTAGCTCATGGTTTTGGTTTTGGGTTTTTTTTTAAGATACAGTTTCAGAAAAAAAAATCTCTTGTTTGTTTGACCATACAAATGATACTGCAAATATAAGTCTTTGAAACACTATGTCTTTTGTCCAGTCACTTAAATATTCCCAGTTATGTTAGTTAAATATCCTGAAACTTAGTCATATATATGAAAGTGGAGATGAAATTCTTTTGCTGTCAAAAGGACATATTTCTGTGGATATACATTTGCCTTTGCTTACAAAATGAAAATTGAAAACCGTCATTTACTTTTAGATATTAATTTTTAAATTATACACAATGAGAAGATAATGTTAAGGCATGAATTTATTTGTTTGTTTTTTTAAAGTTTAATACTTTCAGTTATACTACTCTAATATACATGGACAGATGTTGGACTCTGTTGACCAGGGCTCCACAGACCATAATATGGATTTTGACACCTGAGTGGTGAATATCTTAATCTTAGAATGAATCTCACCTTTAACTTTATTCAATACTTATTTAATTATTACTTTATTTAATACTTTAGAAAACAAAACTGTATGTTAAAGATTAGAGTTAATGATCTTTTTTAAAATTTTTAAATTTAGTTAAAGAGTAGAATTCATACTGAAGATGTCATGTCCATGCCAAAGCTCTGCAGGTAAAACCAGGCAAGATGCAAGTTCATTCTCCTCGAGTAATAAATAGAGCAAAAATTCTTTGGACATGTTATGTGATAAATCAGTTTTATAAATGTCTAATTAAAAAAAAAAAGGAAAAACACACAACAACAAGCCCAGGAATTCCTCTTAATTCTTAAGATGTGGATCTCAATAATGTCAAAGAAAAGTCAAAAATCATTACAGCAATTATGTTTTTGCCATATTGGCACACCGAAGGGTGTGCACTTAGTTGCATGCTCATCTGACTAGGTATATGTGTTCTTACAGGTAGGTTTACTTGTATGTGTACTTTTTTGGAAAGTGTAGATCAACTTCTAATTTCTGAGGCAAATGAAGAATTATTGCTTTTTTATATCTACTGAAAATCCTTACACTGACATTTTTAACAAATTTGTTAGGGCAATAAATATGTTACCTAACAAGTTGATAGTACTAAAGTACTCGACTGTTTTAATGTACTAAATGGTAAAATGGTATTTGGCAGAATACTAGATAGAACAAGATGTGCTTTGGGATTTTAATCCAAAAATATTGATTCCTAGCAAAATGCTTGGAGCATTATTTAGCAAGGAATTGTTCACTATTTCTGATAGAATTCTGTATTTATTTACTGTCCAGACACAATCGTGTAGAATGTGACTAAGGTCTTTCTGACCACAAACCGCACAAGGAACTAATTACTGTAATGGGTGAGATGGTCACTTCATATGGAGTAGGGATCAGTTGTTGAGCAGTGACATAAACTGTACTGAATAGCTGCCTTAGTGGTGTATTGTGGTCAACTTGATAGCCAGCGCTAATAAGGATTAGGGAGGAGAATGTGATGCTGTGATAGACTGTAATGTCTGTAATTGAAAATGGTCAAATGCTTACTTTGTAGGGCACCGTAACTTTGGGTTTTGCTACAGAATTGTTAAGCCCCAACTTAACTCTCATTTTAAATTGGAAGAATTAATGGAAACGTTAAGGTTCACTTATGTTTCCATCCCTCACCTAATGTGATTTTTCTGACTCAAAAACTTTGTGATTCTTGTATGCCATTCTGTGAAGTCCATGGTTAGGACAGAGTGAAGAAGACTTGAATGTATGAGGAGTAAACTGTGTGTTTGGGGTGAGAGGGAGAGAGAAGGGATGGACTGGATGGGAAAAGAAAGAAAAGACTGTCACCAGTGCAACAATTGGAAGTCATGAAGATCCTGTGTCAGTCTGTCCCTTGGGTTAACTTCTTTTTTCTTAGCTACACTGTTAATGTCTCAAATTAATCATGTCATACTTTCTCCATAAATAAATCACAATAAGCATATTCATTTTCTATGTTTTCTCCCAGCTTTACAAAAAAAAGGGGGGTGGGAAGAGAGAGTCTAAAATCATTGCTAAATCTCCTGCTTACATCCCTTCACCATAGGAAGAAAATACACTGCCGATAGCATTGTCTAGGATGAATACCAGTTGCTTTGTATTTTGTGCACTCTACTCTTAAGTTACTGGTCTTGGCTGGTCAGAAAAATTGAACAACAAATCTGGGTATCACCTGAGTAGAAAAAAATACCATTGCTTAAGCTTCCTTAATCATTTTATTAATGACCTTTAATGGGACGAAGCTAGAGCAACTCACTAAACTGCTAGACCAGTTTAATAATAATAGTAGAAATAATGATGAGAATTTTTTGAAAAGCCAACACCCAGTCTCATATATATATAGGTATATATACACACACACGTATATAAAGAGAGAGCATGTGTGAATGTTGGGTCCTGAGTAGCAGCAGTTTCACACTCTGTATCTTCTTTGGTCTCCAATACTGTGTAATACAGACATAACCAATATCTTCAGGCACAAATCATAATATATTTCCAAGCAGCTAAACCACATCCCTTTCAGCACCTCATCCACTGGTGACATACAATTAAAGGTAGTTTGATAGTACTTTTAGGTCTTGAGTCTGGGTATACCTTAAAGCTGCTATGGCTATGTGGAAACAAGTTAATACTCAGAAGCAGTTAGAGAATCATTTGGCCATTTTGGTGCCAGTGTTGTACCTCACAAGCTGTGAAATGGTCCATTGTCACCAATCATCAGTGATTTAATAGATTAGATTTAATAACTTGCTGATACTTGTGATCTACACTAATGATTGAATCAAAATGGTTGAGCTGTAGTAATCTAATGTTCACTTAAGCAAACAGTTCAGGTTTTGGATATGTAATGTACTTTAGGCATCTTCCGATTTCAAAGGAACAGTCATACTTGCCACTACTGGAATTGGATCAGTATGTAATACAAGATACTCAGACCTAAATAAAACATTTATTTAAATAAGTGTACAGCTGTCCTTAAAAAAAAACAAACCAAACATCATTTTGGAATTTCTTTTTTTGTTCCATTTTTTTTGTTGTTGTTTTGGTGAGATTTTTTTTTTTTGGTTCATTGGGGTTTGGGTTTGGAGGGGGATTTTTTGCTTAATCTCAGTTTTGGTTGATTGAAATGGTTTAGTGGGTTTTTTTAACATGAATACATTTGACTCATCAAGTAATGGTTTTAAACTGTTAGAGATTTAAATTGTTAGATAAAAGATATTTGGGGAAGAAGGAACCCGAATTACCACAATACCTTAATTCATAGATATTTACAAGACTGTTGTTGCCGGGCTTGGAACTCTGAGACACTAAAATAGTTGAGAATAGCCTTGTGAACAACTTAGAAACTGAAATAAAATCAACTTGATATCTCAAAATGCCTTTCTCTCCTTTCTTCTTTTTGATTTGTTTTTTTATTTTTCCCCTCTGTAGATACACCCAGTATTACAGCTAAGCTAATTAATGAACAGAAGGAAGATAAAGAAAAAAAGAACTATGAAGAGAAAGAAAAAGTTAAAGCAGAAAATGGATTTCAGGACAATTACAGTGTTGTTGTTGCTTCTGGTATGTTGGGGGTTTTTTTCTACCTTTTAAGTAATGGATCTTTCTCATGCTAAAAGTGTGTGTGGGGAAGAAAATATCTACCAACAATTAATTTTACTACTAATAATGGTTACAAAAATTGTAGTACCAGTTAATGTAACTGACTGTTAGGCGACTACGATTGGTTTCTGGTAGAACAGCTGCTTCTAGCAGATGATACACTTTGACAAATTTGTATCTAAGTATGTGTGTCAGTGATATCTTCATTAATGCTGTTGCTAGGATATTTTACAGGATTCTATAAAGACACAGCTGGAACTTGGTGGGTATTATTACCTCTACCTTCTTGCAGTAGCTGGTGCATCATTATTTAATCACGTGTACTCCCAAAGTACGCTTTGGAAATAAAAGGATCCATATACTTTGCGTAACAACTGGTGGTACTCTGCTAAAAACTGTCACATGCAGATGTAAGCATAAAACCATTCCACTTGGAAGCAACAAATACTGGAGTTTCTTCCAAAGCATTCACCTTCTAAAAACTAATGTGAAGAACCTTCTGAAATCTTTCATGTAAACCATTTTCCTCCAAAACTACTGTTGAAGGATATAGATTGAATATCGTAATTTTTCAGTGGTATTCAAAGATTACAGTTCAGACGACAGCTGTAGAGGTTGTTAGTCTTTCAGTTTGAGGTTCTGGGGAGTGTATCTGTGAGAGAGAGATTAATGAACTTCAAGCTATTCTTTTCCTATCTGGCTTTCTGCCTTCATTGAGGTACCTCAAGTTCATTTACACTTCATGAAGCATGAAGGAGAGATGCTGATTTCCTTTGACTTTTGGCACCAATATTTCTTAAGCTTTTTATTTCAGCTCTTTAGATATAGATATAACTTTTAACTCAAATGTTGAATAGGGCAGCAGTTTTGTGGATCTTGGTATATGTTTAAAGCAACATATCTGATGTTAATTACAGCACCTTTATCTGACCAGGTATTTACAGTAGGTGCCACTTAAACATGGTAAACATGTTTTAGGAATATCTAAACTATTAATAGGTGCAAGCAAAGGGTTAAAACATGAGTAAAGAATCTAAGAAGAAAGAAAAATACTATGCCAACCTTGAAAATAGGACATAGCATAGTCAGTCATATGTCATCCCAACTGCATTTCTAATTCTACTGCCTGATATAGCCCATTACATATTAGAAAGAAGCAGATTTAAGTTTTTTTCTTATTTTGATTCTAATTTTTTCCAGTTAAGTAAAAGAGTTTAAATGTAAACTTATTTCATTTGCATTTGTTTTTACTACCTGTTTGTGAAATCTTTTCTTATTTTGTCATTGATTTTTCATATGTTCTGGGGATTTTTTAGTGTCCTCAGAGTCTCATGTAACCAGTGTTTAACTATTTATATATTGGTAGAATTAATAGAGAGCAAAGGTGGTATTTGGAGCCTGATCTTCCTGAAGTAAGCTACTTTAGTATACTGAGATTATTGGAGAATGCATTGTGTATTTGAGCTGCTCCTAAGGATCAGCTGAAACCAGAGTGTATTACAGCATTTCAAGTGTGGATGTTTAGTCTTGCAGTTGCTCTTGGATAATGATGTCAGTAATTGTGTGTGTCTTTGGATCTTGGCCTGCTGGCTTTCTAACTTTGTCTGTCACCTGCTTACAAGGGTACATGATTGTAGTATAATTTTGCTGTACTTTAGGTCAACTTAAGCTGTGTCAAAATAAGACAGTCTTGCTATGTAAGGTCAGTAAGCTTTTATGTAGCTATTCTGCCTTATAATTTTCATGTAGTGCTTACTTCAAATGTTTTGAGCTAGGCAACTTTAAAAGCACATTTAAAAACACCTTTCATTTCATTTGGTACTGTCAGTACTGCAGCTGAAGTCGCCTTCATAGGCCAGACAAGTCTTGTTATCTGTCTGTATGTCTGTCAATTTGAAAAATTTTGCCTTTCTTGCTTTCAGTTGAAAAGACAACTTAAAGAAGTTCTATTGTAGGGCCCATTATGAGACACACTTTAACTAGAGCAGAATCAAAATGGCTTTTGCTTTTTTTATGGATGATATCATCTAGTACAGTTATGGTGTATGTTTAGGGCTTAGGAGAATGCACAGCCTCTAACTGTAAAAATACTAGGATTATATCCAAATATATTTTATACATGAATGCTATTCTGGTATTTAATTAGCCAGTGAGGTAAAATTCTACTTTTTTTCTATCATTGAAGGTACTGACTACATTGTATCTTGGCTAACTGAAGGTATTAAATACTAGAACAACTTTTGATTTTTTTTATTTTCATACTAGGTTTGAAATCTCAGTCAAAAAGAGCTGTTTCATCCACCCCTCCACGTCCACCATCAAGGCGAGGAAGAGTGATGGCAGATAAAGTAGGTGCGTCTTCCTCAGGAGGAGAATCTTCCAGCAAGACCATTAGTGTTCCAGTCTTTAATCTTTACCATAAACTTCTACCAGGTAACTTTAATAATGCATTTTAAACACCAAAATTATGTTTTTTTCAGTGGCTGATACATCATCAGGAAGTAGTTACAATGCTAATGGACATCTTTATCTTTCTATTGAGCGTCTTTGAAGTGTGGAGCCCTTCTGGGCTTGTAACAGCTTTCAGCTGGAAAGCATTATAGCCTTTTCAACTGCAGCATTATAGCGTCATAGTGGCTTGAAAAAAATAACAATTATGTTGATCTTCCTTGAAGTTTAGTTCCTTGTTCCTAAACTAAATCTCAAAAAGTTTCCACTTTCACTCACAAATGAAAGCAGGGTGGGTTTGTAAGGTGACTCACACTTTCTACATTTTCTTTCACCTGCAAGACAGAACTGAACTGGTATTAGTGCCCTGTTATTTCATGTTCTGAATGGGCAACCAACTTGCATTGCTCTCTGGAAGGTTGATTTGCCAGTTCAGAAATATTCTTGAATTCCATAAAATTTGTGTTTTAAAAAACAGCATGTCCCAAGCAGTTAGTCATGTTTTACATATAGCAGATATGTTCTCACATTTTTATGAGCTATCCAGACAAAGCTGGTGGCAAGGTTGGCAATCTCTCTTGTATAGAGAGAGATTGGTGTGACTGATGTGACTTAGATCAGGAAAAAAAGGACAGAAACATGCATGCAACACTTCAATATTATGCAGAAGAGCTTCTATCTGTTTTATAGAATAAAAACAAGGAACCAGCTAATGGAATTAAGTGCTTAAATTCTGATCAAAGTAATTTTCACCCCATAAAATCTTAATTTGAAACTTACTACCAAATTACTGGCTTTGAGGCTATCCTGACAACTATTAGGGGGATCATATACTTGGATTAAAATATCTAAAATTGATAGGCTAAACCTGGTGGGATGAATCCTGTGATTGGTGTGCCATGATGGATGGTTACAGGCTCTTCAGGAGTGATAAGGAGGGCAGGTGACCATGAGGCACAGCATCGCAACCCGGTCTAGGCAGTAGGTTGTCCCACTCTGCTCTGCACTGGTGCGGCATCACCTTGAATATTTTGTGCAGTTTTGGGCACTGTAATATAAGAAAGATATTAAGCTGTTAGAGAGTGTCCAAAGGAAGGCAACGAAGATGGTGAAGGCCTTGAGGGGAAGCCATGGGAGGAGCAGCTGAGCTCACTTGTTCTGTTCAGCCTGGAGGAGACTGAGGGGAGACCTCATTGCTGTCTACAACTTCCTTGTGAGGGGAAGAGGAGGGGCAGGCACTGATCTCATTTCTGCAGTGCCCAGTGACAGGACCTGAGGGAATGGCCTGAAGTTGGGTCAGGGGAGGTTTAGGTTGGATATTACAAAATATTTTTCTCCCAGAGGGTGGTTGGGCACTGGAACAGTCTCCCCAGGGAAGTGGTCACAGCACCAAGCCTGACAGATTTCAGGAAGTGTTTGGACAATGCTCTCAGGCACATGGTGTGATTCTTGGGGCTGTCTTGTGCAGGGGCAGGAGCTGGACTTTGATTGTTATAAGTCCTTTCCAACTCAGGACATTCTATGATACTGCAGTTTTGGAGACAAGATCAAAACCCACTGCCTGTTTTCAGTATCTAGCTGGTAAAGGTAACTGCTGATGGTAATGTAGAACATTCTGTGTTTGTGATCTGGTTGGTCATGTCTTGTGCAGCAGACAGTTGTTACAAAAAAATGAACCATGCAAAGCAGAATCAGTGATGGCAAAAAGGGCATGAACTTGCACAATGGCAAGGCACTTTCAATTTTTATTTTCAGACACTATCTTCAGTTGAAGAAACAGTCTGTTACTAAAGACCTCTTGGATGTTGTGTTACTTAATAAAGTGCAGTCAGGATGAAATGGGCGTGCTCCATTTAAAATATTTCATGTGTAAGTCTATTTTTTGTCAAGAAAAAATTATTCTGCCTTCAGAGTAACTTGTAATTTCAGGGAAGAACATATTCATAATCAATGAAGTGGCCAAAACCTGGAGCTGAGTAATCAGTTTGGACTGTATTGCATGTGCATTTCAAGTCTACATTGCAGCTGAGAAAAGTATTCCTGGCAGTGCCCTTCATTTTTCTTGCTGCGTAGTGAGCTATGCTTGAGACCAATAGGACTGAAGAAGAATTGCAGGTTTCTGTGGTTTTCAGTTTTTTCCACATCAGCCATTTTATTTTATGGTCACACACATCTCTGCCCTCACAATTCAAAGGTGATGTGTAGGTGGTGTTTAAGAGGAGGGGACAGCCAGTACTCACTTAAAATGCACATCAAATTACAGCCTTAGCCATTTGTTAAATATGACAAGTGCTTGGTCTCTCAGTATAGAGCTGCCTTAGGTAATGTTGGCATAGATCTTTCTAAGGATTGGTTCCAAGCTGATGGGACCCCTTTTCAAAAGAGAACAAATGGTAAAATTAAGGCCTTGGTTTGGAGCCAGATAATATTTAGTCTACTTGGCATCTATGATGCAAGTAATGAACAGCACCTGGATATGTATGTTAAAAGAACCCAATCAGAATTTTCCTCTCTGACTTGATGCCATTGTTGTTTAGGTCAACCATTACCAGCTGAAATGACACTTGCCCAGCTTCTGACTCTGCTGTATGACCGTAAACTCCCTCAAGGATATCGATCGATAGATTTGACAGTTAAACTTGGTTCCAAAGTCATCTCAGATCCAAGCTTATCAAAAACAGACTCATTTAAACGTCTTCACACAGAAAAAGGTGAGTGTTCTTACTTTTTTTGTATATTCCTTTTTAAAATGTTTTTATTTTGGACAAAAATTGTTTTGATTTTCTTGATAAGAAGTAGCAGTTTTCTGTATTTTATTGAATGAGTTTCCTGAGCCATTCTTTTCTAGACACATGCTAAACTTCATGATAAAGTACAAATTCATTGCCTGTCTAGATTATATCTATAAGATAGACCAATACAGTTGTTCTGGTTTCACTTTTATTTTCCTTGTTGTAGTGTTGTATGCGATAATGATTATATGATTTTATAGATACAGTATATTTTATTTCTTGACATGTATAGTAGTTCTCTGTAGTAAGTGTTTGTCCTGATAATCAGAGCAGATTAAGTAAAACAAGAGTGGTTTGAAACCATACAAGTTATAGAAGCCTGTGAAGTTCTTTATTGCAACATCTTTGGGTACCTAATGCTGCTTTGAAAATGGTGATTTCTCTCAAGCCCATCTAAGCAGGTCTTATAACTCCAGCTTTTAAAAACATCATTTTTAACATTTTCTAATATGGTCTATTTCTTGATAATGTTTTTGCCAATTGCTTGCAATCTACTTACTGGGAAGGTGCTGGGAAACGAGAAGGGAGGAGCTGTATCCCAAGAATTTGTTTTGAAATATTTTTATATCATTCCTTTAGGCAAGGACTTAGAGAAATGGGACCTTGAAATTAAGCTAATTGTGATCTGCTTATCATCAGCCTGCTGACACAGCATGAAATTCCAAAGTTAATCATTCAGCTATTTCAAGACAGAGGCTCCTTTTAATAACTGTTCACTTGATAGTCTGTTTCTAGAAAAGATAAGAAACAAGTGCTGAAAAAAAAAACCTAATTTTTTTGATATTTGGCCTGAAGTAAGTATTTCACGACTCCATATAGTGGCTGGATATACAGATCTCTCGCTGTACTGAGAGACCATTCTTTTTCAAATAATATTTTTGTTCTGTTTTGCGAATTATTTAAACTCTAAACCTAGAATAGATATATTACTATTTAAATAAAACTCAAAAATCATTAGAGGAGATTCAGTTTAGTAGTTGAGTTGCATGCGAAGACTTGAAGGTCCTCTGAACTTCTATTAAATTATTAGGCACTTTTTTTTTAAACTTGAGATGAATACATGGATCTACCATCACTGACAAGAGCTATCACTAATACTTTTATTTTCTTTTGACGTTCTTGCCCTCATTCATTTCAAGTTCTTGGCTCAGGTTTTCCTTGTGAAAGAACCAATACTTCTGAAGTTCACTTTTAAGTGAGAACAAAAAAATAAACACAGTATGGATGATGATGTATTAATTTCTTTTACCTCTGTGTTTTTGTAGAGCATGCAGATTTACTGGGACCTTGCCCTGAAGATGAAGCCATCAGTCCTGGGGATGAGTGTATGGATGCAGTTCTAGATGAATCGCTTCTTGAAACCTGTCCCATTCAGTCTCCACTGCAAGTGTTTGCAGGCATGGGTGGATTGGCTCTTATTGCAGAGAGACTTCCTATGCTTTATCCTGACGTAATTCAACAAGTGAGTGAAAAAAATAAGTGTCAGAACACGTTGAGAGTATTTTGTTTGTTTGTTTAAGGACAATATTTTCCTTCTATTTCTCCATGGTTCAGTTTAACATCTCAGTTGTGTGGGGAAGCTGCTTCAAAATAAGCAAGTGTATAACTCTACAGCCCAGTCCAGATATACAGGTTACTTCTCTGTAGTTGCCATAGGCTGCTTGTGTGGCCATGTCCTGGTGGGACAAAGTCATGAATTGGTTGCTGTTTGCCTTGGTTCTGTTAGGTCATAAAATATCTTGGAGGGTACAGTAACATAGGGTTGCTGAAGTACTATAAAGGTATACTTGCTTATCATGTAATTGCTCATGTAAATGTACCCTGAGAGATATTTCTATGGTTAAGTTAAATTCTGTACTATGAATCTACTATGTAACTTTATTTTAGATTTATTATTATAAATAATAAATAACAGTGTAATCCTAATTATATTCATAAATAATATATGCATTATTTATTTGTATACTTATATAGAGAATTTCTTTGGAGGCACTGATACGCATTTCAAAAGCGTCAGCAGTGGCATTAGTCTGGAATTACTGTTTGACTGTTGTTCAAGGTACACAATGTTTGCTAAAAAGGGAAAAAATAACCTGTGAATTATTCAAATTCTATTTGACTATATGTTTGAAGTCTTTGGCTGATACTGTTAACAGGAAAGAATATTTATTCCCTTTGAAACTGAATTAATCATAAATTAAGGGTGCTGTTCAGTACCCTGTCTGTAAAATTATGACAGCAATAGGAAGCCTGTAGTGAAACTGGGTAATTAGTATGCATCCTTTGTAAATAGTTCTGCAAAGGTCTTTGAGGTCTAGTACCAAGGCAGTTCAAAAATTAAAAGTTAAGGAAATGTGTTAACATAAACAGTTACTGTATTATGAAATCCAAGAGAGTTAATGTGTACTCTGCATTAAAGAAAACTGGTACATGGAATTCTGCAACAGATAAAAGGCAAAGTATGACCATGAGAGGTTTCATTTCTTTTTTTCCTTCTTTTTCTATAGTCCCAGGAAGTTATTATCTTTTCACAGTTTCTTAGCTTGAGATGTATGTTTGGATTCAAATAATGAGTAAGAATTCTGTGATCCATAAAAACAAATTAAGTACAATAATACCAAATAGAATATTCAGAGTGAATACTGATGATTTCTCCAAACCCTTAATACTTTAATTTTACTTTTATATTTCTCTAAGTCACGGGTACTTCTGATTCACTTAATGTGTAGATGATTGGAATGAATGCAGCAAAACATGGCTTTGACTTTAAATTAGGAATTTGGTATTCTGGATAAATTCTGCAAGGGCATTTCAGATTAATCTTTTCCAGTTTAGATCAGTCTGGTGATACGTACTAAAATTTTAAATATGATTGAATCAGTTTATCTGAATAGTGTGAAAGCCTGAAAATTCTATAATGTTTAATTATGAGAGGGACCTCGGTGTCATACCTTCCTTAAAATTATTTGACTGTGTCTTGGGGCACTGTACAACTGTTACCCCTTAAACTCTGATTCCCATCATAGTGCCTGATTGCATAGTCCTCAGGTCATAAAACAGACTGTTCTGTTAGAGTACAATAGTAATAAAGCCTGACAAATCAATTGAAAGGATCATGAGTTGCTGTAAGACTGCTAAGAGGTACAAATTTATTCTTAGTTTTTAAAGACCTGATAATGAATTTTGCTTCATTTTTGCAGTATGTCGTTAAAAATTAAACACTTGAGTTCACCATCAGTGTTTAATGTTAAAATTAAAAGAAAATAAAAGGACCATTTATCAGTCTGATAACAGTCTGATAAATAAACTAATCATTGTATTGTTTACTTCAGTGTAATTTGTGTCTCCTATGCCTCTATGTTTTAAGCAACATGCTTTAATTGAGGATTTTAGGTTGGTAAAATGCATTTGCTTGCTTGCTTGTGTAGGCAGGACTTTCTAGCACTGTATGGAAGGTGCAGCAAGTATGCGCTTTTCGGCCATTTAGCCTGGTCCCTTTCTGTGCAAATGGTAGTGTGTTTCATGTGACATCTTTCTTGTGTCCTGTATTAAAATTGCATGTCCTTTAGATCCTAACTGCAATAAATTTTTGTCTAAGGTGTTTAACTGAATGACTGGCAAATTTCTTTGTTGTTTTTGTTGGTTAAGGTGAGCACTCCAGTGGTTACATCGGCCACGCAGGAAAAGCAGAAGGACAGTGATCAGTTTGAATGGGTTACCATTGAACAGTCGGGGGAATTGGTGTATGAAGCACCGGAAACAATTGCTGCAGAGCCCCCACCAATCAAGTCAACAGTTCAGACTATGTCTCCCATACCTGCACATTCTTTGGCTGCCTTTGGTTTATTTCTTCGTCTCCCGGGCTATGCTGAGGTGCTGCTAAAAGAACGGAAACATGCTCAGTGTCTGTTGAGATTGGTGTTGGGAGTTACAGATGATGGTGAAGGAAGTATGTGCTGCAATTATTACCTTTTTTTGTAGACCACAGCTAGATCATTTTACTTAGATTTATTTACACCATATTACCTTCAGCAGAAAGTTAGAATTGGTTTGCGCAGAACTGTGTTGCTAGAATCTTTGATGGTCTGTTGTTTCTAAATATTAAATTCTTGCTGGCAAAGTTTTATCACAATCATCAGTACTCAAGTGTTCTCATCTAGACATCAGAGTAATTGTAAAATAACTGCTGATTAAACTTACAATGACACTGTCAGGATGATTGTGTTCAGACAAAACTATCTGAGTAGCTGGATATGCTCAACCAATTGACCAAACATCCTATAATTCTGCAACCAAATGGAGAAAAATATGGATAGGAACATTGCTACAACAGATGTAGAATAAACTGTTTAATAATACTGTTTTGAAAAAGGAGAGAAAAATCTAAACATCACAGTGACCAAATTGCCTAAGCAGGATCTCTACCTTTATGGTGTGAGTTTGGAGGGAGAAGTAGGGTATTCTTCAGTGAATGGACAAGCTAAACACAATTTGTAGTTGGTGTCTTTGCAACTGAACCTGCAACTCTGCATATAGTTCTAATATTTCTGTTTCTTACTGTTTTGAAAAACTAGAAGAGTGTGTATGAAATATGGTTTAGTATGTTTAAGACACTTCCTTTCATTGGACATGGCTTTGTGATGAAATCAGGCAGTGTTAGGTTTACAGTTGATGATGTCAAGGGTCTTTTCCAGCCTACATGATTTCATGATTATGACTTTGAAAAGAGGTGCTGTTTTTTCTAGGCTGCAGTCATCTGAACTTAGTCTCTATTTAGCAGTCTATAGAGTGGTGTGCAACATGTACCTCATGAGACCAGCTGAAAAGATCGAGCCTCATTTACCCTTCCTTCTGTTTATCTTTTTATTTCTCTCATACATATTTGTAATGTATTTCAGTTTAGACATTTGGATGATGATATGGCTGATAAACTCTAAGAATGAGGGAGAAAATAATGTATGTAAAATTAGAAGGAAACTTCTGAATGGAGTTGGCTATTTCAAAGTATTTTTAGTAGTTGAAGCATTTCCAGTTGTCAACTGTCTCTATTTACATATGCCCTGAGGGAGGAATGTGGAATATATTGTTAAATACTGTTTCCCAAATCTGAGTATGTTCCATTAATAGGTCACTCCATTATTTGAAATGTGGATTTTAAAAGAAGTAATTTTTGCTCATAGTGCAAAGGAGTTAAAAATTTTAAATAATTCTAGTACAAAATTCAAACATGCAACTCATCTACTTATAATTATGTTAGTATTTCACCACGTATTCAACTTGAATAGCATCACTGCTTGGTCTGTGTAAGTGAGTTAATTCCCACTTTGGGCACATAAATACAAAAAAGAATCCTACATCATGATAAACTAGAGCTCCTTGTCAGCTAAGCTGCTATCAGCTGATTACGTGCATTCTTTAATTTGCTGTATTTGGAATGTTTAAAAGTAAATATATATATACATATATATATATGTGTAAAATTATTTTGAACTGCCTTCCAAAACAGTTTTCTCCCTAGAAATGGTGAATCAGATTTTTTAAATTTGGTTCTTAATGAAATCCATGAATAAAATAAAGAAACATTCTTTCTTCCACACTCTCCTTGTTATGAAATTTTTTTGTGAAGAGAAACCTAATATTAGATAGCTTGATATATGCAAATGCTTAAGTTCTTAGTAGATTTCTGTATGTTCATAAACTATTGCAGACATTTATAGGCTGTGTTGAACTACTCAACGAAAGTGTGGTTTTGATGTTTTTCTTCTTCAATCTAGGTCATATCCTGCAGTCTCCTTCAGCAAATGTGCTTCCAACTCTACCCTTCCATGTGTTGCGCAGTTTGTTCAGCACTACACCGTTGACTACTGATGATGGAGTATTGCTTAGGCGGATGGCACTGGAGATTGGGGCTATACACCTCATCCTTGCTTGTCTGTCTGCTCTAAGCCACCATGCACCAAGGGTGCCCAACTCTAGTCCCAACCAGGCAGAGGTATGTTTATCAGCAGAGTATGTGCCACTGAGAAGTAGTAAGAGTTCTAACTATAAAAAACAAAATAATCTCATTGCTTTCATTATAAGCTAATTTCTGCAGACTTGGCATTTGACTGAAGAACAAAAATAGTTATAAAGTACTCGATCAAGTAATTGTCCGTGCATGTTGCAAATAAACATAGTAATCATGAAATATAACCAACAAAGAAACCTTGTCATGAGGCATTAAGGTGTAATCACTTCTTTCACAGGACATTCTTTTTTGGTGCATGAGAGGCGTAATGTCCAGTGGATGGTGGTTCTTTAATCCCCATTAGATAGCATAACCTCATTGTCTACATTCATCATCTAAACTCTACTGATTGCGAATTATTTCCTTTTAAATGCTTCACAAACATAAATGAGTTGTGAAAATTACTGAATTAATGCAGTGATTTTTGTTACACCGTTTGCACTGATAGGGAAATGAGATCTAAGGACAAAAAATTTCCATAGTGTTCAAGATCACTAGTGAATCTCCAAAATTGAAGTTTTTCAAGGTACTTCCCATATTATACCACCCTCTATTCCGAACACGGATCCCTTGATTTTTTTTTTTTTAAGATTGTGAGTTGCCATTTCTGTATAACATACCAATTGTCTATAAAAGTGTTTAAAGAAACCTTAATGACTTGCCCTCTTTAGCACTGTTTTAGCAGATGCTTGCATGCAACAGTTTCTGGTGGCTGAATATGGGTAAGTAGCTGCAAAATATAGGCCTGTCTCTATTTTAGCAGCTCTGATATTGATGAAAGGTTGAACAAGCGAGATATGAAGCTGTGCCTGAGAATAAGTCACTTTAATGTCTAATCAGATTTAAGGGGAAGTTGACAGATTCTGCTTCTAATGGGGTATCAGGCTGCTGATACGTTAATACCTTAGCATTTTTGCACATTTAGAGGGAAAGGGCAACCATTAATTCTTATCTCTGCTTTAGTTCTACCATGAACCCTGGAATAGCTTTCCTTCTCGTAAGTCATATCTATCAAGTGATAGATGGTAACTTGAAACTAGAGATCCATCAGGGCTGCACCGAGGCTTGTATTTCTGGGGCCAGGTTCTCCCGTAAGTGCTTTAATTCAGTGCTCACGACAGTCCTCTTGAGTGTTAAAGACACAATATATTCGTCAGTGACGTAATGAGTAATATCTACATGAGAATAACCACACAGCTTTTTCATCACCAAGATGCATCACATTCCCAATGTAAAAGTTAGAAGATTATTCCAGACTATTGTCACTACCATACTTAACAGACGATAACTTCTTTTACCGTTGCAGTCTGTTCATACATCATTTCTTTTCCTTCAAGTGTAATCTTTAGCAAAGTCACTGAAGAAGATCTGAACAGAAAATGAAACTTTTCAGAGCTATAAATCAAATATTGCAAAATAAAGTTGGGCACCTACTCATGTGACCTGGTTTCCAGCTAATTGTCACCAAGTGACAATTTTCACCAGAGTCCTGGTAAACTATCAAAATTAGCATAAATTCTTAAATAGTTTCATAAGGGCTAAGCAATATAATATTGGATTTATGTTAGTAAAATGCACTGAGATAGACCATTGGAAAAAACTGTACAAGCACTGATGGAAAAATGCTATCTCATAACATTTTAAGGACAAGATATTTCCCACCTCTTATCTAGAGAGGAAATAGTGTGTATTTTGGTGACTCAGAGATCATGTGTCAGAGCTATACAGGTAACGTATTCCTCTTACTGGTTTGGAGCATTTATTCAAAATCAGCAAATGCTTAAGCATCCTGGTGTTTCAGTTATCTGCTCTTGAGAACATTTCCACTCCCGTCTTCTTCATCTTATGTTATTAGACTTGACTAGATGTTAAACAGTAATAATTACAGAGCTACAACATTTAGCAGGATATTGATTAAAGATATTTTAATACCTTTCATCATATAAACAGGAATAGTATCTTAAAAGAGAACAAAAATGGGCTTACAGTTCTAGTCAAATTGAAGAATCCCTTCCAAGAATTTAGTGCTGACTTGTAATAGAACTCCATGTACATGGCAGCCTTTCCTATCTAAAGCTTTGAATTTCACTGGATCCTGATGATATCTTTATAAAGTTAATAAATTGGGATTATGTTCTTTTGCAGAACGAAGGCTTTTTAAAAACAATGTTCCTAAGATGAAAACATGAAATAATTGTGACTTTTTTTTTTTTAACTTAGCCACAGGTGTCAAGTACACACAATAGTGCATCAACAGAAGAACAGCAGTTGTACTGGGCTAAGGGTACAGGCTTTGGAACAGGCTCCACAGCTTCAGGATGGGATGTTGAACAGGCTTTGACTAAGCAAAGGCTAGAAGAAGAGCATGTGACCTGCCTTCTACAGGTGTGTAACAATGAATTTTTGATTAACGATAAGCACTTGAAGCATTAGGACTCAATAGTAAAACTGGAGTTTTGTCAGTCAAATACCAGAGTGATTATGATATTTTGGGAAAAAAATATTTACAATCACCTGTCTTTGTGAAAAATTATATAGATCATATTTTGAGAGAGGCCATTTTCAAACATTACTAGGCTGCTGCATAAAAGGTCTCTGGGTAACGGTTCTGAAAGAAAGTGAACCAAGAAGCATTCCAGTGTATTTCCCTGGAGCTGTCACTATCTCTGTCAAAATCACTGTACTCAGTCAAAAGTAACGACTGTCCACTAAAGGAGAAGGATACAGGAATAGGCATTTTGCTTTGTGTACCAAACAGTGTTGCCTGTTAATTTCCTGCATATTTTTGCTCTGCTTTAAGGAAATGCTTATAGTTGTTACTGGTGTCCATGAATGTGTTATACCACTATAGCAAAGTCTTACTCAGAGATACTATGAAATCTTGACTATGTCAATTACATGACAATAGTAAATCTCCAGTAAACATCCAGATTTCAGTAAAACTCTGATGTCTTCCAAATGCCTCATGCTAAGGAGAAGAAAATCCTGCATAATTAGACTGTTCAGTCCATTGTGAAATGCAACCGATCCCTATTATCTTGGATCAGTGTAGGGAATATAAGATTGTATCTAGTCATCAAAAATTTAATTCACAGAACCATCAGCTCAAATGCATTAGCTAACCTCATTGCTGAGGTAGAGCACAAAGGAGATGAAATTCTGAAAATGCCCGTACCTTGATTGGTGAAGATATCATTTTGATGTAATTAGTTATTTCGGTCGCTATAGATTACATGGCAGAAGTATCACGTCCCTTGCAAAAGCATAACAAATAAATTTTGAAACCATTTCCTAAGCAAGAAAGGGGAAATTGCACCTGAATTACTCTCAATGAAGCTTCTAAGCAGTATTTTGTATTATGCCAGGCAGGGGTTTGGCTGTAACTGTGTCAAACTGTGAAGTAAAGAGGCATTTTGTTGAAAACAAAACCCTTCAGCATTTTGTTGAATATGTCAGTCAGTTGTACAGCAAAGTTTCCTTCGTCCCTTCTATAGAAAGATTTAGAAAAATTCTGTCGTATGGAGTGCTGGTAAGATGCTGCAGCAAAATAATGGGATAATGGGGTTAGAAGAAAGAGTGAGAATGAAAGAAAAGAGGCTAAAAGGGTGAATAGAGTCCCTGAGACTTCAAGTAATATAGCCTTTCAAGCCTCAAAGTTTCTTAGTTTTAGAGTACAGCTGCACAAATCGGACCCATGGAAATGTGTTAGGTTGTACGCCTACAACACATGGTAAGGGCCTGTGGGCCCAGCCCGAACTACCCCTGGGACAAGTAGGTGTGCAGTCGTGAGGTGACTTACCGCCGACACTAAGGGGAAGATTGCTCTTTGTTTGCTGAGGTAAGAGCTGTACACAGGAGTATTTGTTCCTCCAGGTACCTGTCATGGTCACCATAAGTTATTGTTCCATCTGTAAACTCTGAAGTCCCAACCCCAAAGGAAGTTACAAAAATTTTTGAAACATTTGCAATTAAAAAAAAAGAAAACACACACACACAAAAAAAGTCTTCTCTTGCCAGTTGGTGTTCCTTGTGCTCTAAAGTAAAAGGGACTGGTCAGCTGCATGTCTCAGTGATCTGAGCTGGCAAACTCTTTCTTTGAGTAACTCCAGCAGATTTGTCAAAATTCATATTAGTTGATATCCTAAAATCATTCAGAATTATAATAAGTTATTTAATTTTATCATTAGCCAAAGTTTAAATTTAATGACTGTATAGAATTTCTTCTGAGATATCTTTGGTACTGCTGTAATAAATGCCAGTACTGAATTAGCAAAACAGCTAGTGAAGTGTTAGGGCTTCTTCCTTAAGGGAGGAAACTCAAAGTTCTTTTGATTGAAATAAGTCAGTTTTGATTAAATATTTGGGTGTGTTTCAGGTTCTTGCCAGTTACATAAATCCTGCAGGAAGTGCATCAAATGAAGAGACCCAAACTAGCCATGAGGGGAGAGCACAAAACAGCAGCGCTCTTCCATCCGTTCTCCTAGAGCTACTCAGTCAATCTTGCCTCATCCCAGCAATGTCATCATACCTCCGCAACGATTCGGGTAATGTGCCTTTGTCTTCTTCAAAATTCAAGTTGACTTACTGCTGTCAAACAAGTTTTTATATAAACTTATTAAAAATGGGTAGTTCTTGCTAGTTTCAGTGCCCTCGCCAATTTAGAATTGTACTAATTGAACATTTACTTCAACCTTAGAAAACAGAATAGAATCATATAATAGAATCATACTTGTTGAAATGCTCATTTCTCTCTTTAAATTTGGAGTTTAATTCTTTGATATTGAAACTAACAGGAAGATGATATTTTCTTCTGAAAAGTTTACATGTTAGTTCTTCTATGGAAGATACATGTGGAGAGAGTACTTTATGCAAAACCATTAATCTTATTGTGAAGAAAAATGTTAATTTTTAAAGAAAATTGAGCAAGCATGTGCTTGAATTTGGTAAATGTTGCACATGCTGGGGCAGTTCTACTTTGATCAGAGCTTTTTCTTCTTTATTTAGGAAATACACAAATAAGCCTCTTACCAAAACTGGAAGATATTTCAAATATATGGGAACAATTAAGTTGTTGGGTTTTTTAAAGGAAAAACAAATGAGTTCTATGTTGTCATCAAATTTCTACTCATAATTTCAAAACAAAGATGTTTTGATAGTTTTGATCTGATATGTTGTACCTTGCTGTGGAAACCATTTCGGTTGTATAAGGTGGCATGGAGCAGTACAAATTAAGGAAATGCCTCTGTGGAACGAATGGCAAAACCAGCAAACTCGATTTGTGGTTTATGTTCAGTCTCACTAGATGACAGACTTGAGTATGAAGATGAACCTTAGGTTGGATTTTTGTTCAGTTACTTTTGTTTAGATGGATTTAATTCTGAAGTATCAGAAGGAGTTGTTCCAAATCTGAATAATTTGGTTTTGGACCTTATTTTGCTTGCCCTATTTTTGGAGTAACTGATAAATGTCTTGTCACATTACTGCAGTTCTTTTGGATGCCAGTTGGAGAGTTTGGTGATGTGAATTCATGAAACAATGTTATAGCTTCTTCTTGAATTACACAATATATTTTATGTCAGAGGTAAAAGAGAAATCATCTGTCTTAAGTATTTGTAAAGCTACTTAGGACTAAAGTAAGAATGGCTCCCTTAATTTATAGTAACTAGGGCATTACATAATCTTGTATGATGGAATGGAACTAGTTCAAAACTTCTACTAGGGTATTATAGTAAAAATAAAAATATGAAGGTGTTTCACTTGCTAGTCCACAGTTTGACACCTCTCCCTAGTTTTGCAATGAATTTATTGGTTCTATTTTGCAGTGAGGAAAATGAACTAATGATATACCAAGATCATTATTGCAAATGAAAATACAATGTAAAACAATAAAGTAAATGATAAAGTAAAAGAATGAAGTAATCTTTCTAACAGATACTCATAAATTCTTCTCTGTTGAGGTAAAACGGAAAAGTCATTGAAAGGCCTAGCAAAAATGATGTGTTATCTAAAGGATGAAGCTGTTGGTCCTGAGTTATAGATGAATCACAGCTGTTGAAATTGCTTTTTGCTGTTTTCAATAGAAGAATGTATCTCTCTATATAAGTCACCTTTAACTGGGGAAGAACAGTCAGATACTGATACAAGAGATGAGATATGTGGCTGTTGGCGAGAAGTTCAGACTAGTTTGGCTTTCAGGTACCATTTGTTTTCCCAAAGTACAAAGAAACGGCAAAGTTTCAGTGAGAAATATTCATTTTAGGTATGTTTTCCATTGTAGGACTACTGTTGTTTGTAGTTGGCAGGGGATGTTGAAATGCTGTGCCTGTGAATTAACAATTAGTAAAGAGTGAACAGCACTTAATGTAGCAGCTAAACTATATTAAAACAAAGCAAAACCTTGCTTCTCAGAGAAAAAAAATGAAAACTAGTCTTCTGAATACAAATTCACAAAGGATGTGGTTATTTCTATTGAAATTTAGAACTGGAAATCTGAGGGTTGTTATGTGAATGTTTCCTGCTGCATTTGTTTAAAAGTCTATACATAAAACTATGATTAACAATGTTCTCCTGGATTTAAAAAATAATAATAACTTTGCAGGCATATATCAGTCAAGCTCATCTTTGACACTGCTGTAGGATACCAGTGTTAGAGGGAAATTGCAAAAACGATGACTTCTGGAGAGATCATGTTCTCTCAGTTAATATTTGAGCCAGATGCATTTAGTTGGAAAGGAGTCCCTGAAAACAGTTTGTCTTAGTGATAATATGCGAGGCATAATTCCAATGCAGTAATTACTGTTCAGTGGAAAAGCAGACAGATAATTTTCACATTAATGAGTGCAAGTTGCACGTGATGTGATCAGTGTCACTAATATTGAGTGTCAGGAGACACAGCTAACACAAGCAAGACAGAGGTTGAGAAGCTCTGAAGTTATGTTAAGCTCTGGTACAATGCTTGTAAGACTGAAAATTTCACTTAATGTCTTAATAGTTGAAACCTTTCAAATATGGAAATTACTTTTTTATTAGTAGTATTATTTTTATTTCTTTTTTAAAACCTTGAAGACCAATGCAATGTAGTGGAATAGATTTGAGTCTTTCCTGATAGACCTTTATCTAATTTCTGGCTTCTCTGTCTTGAATACCTGTCTCTTCTCTGGTAGGGCTGAATAGGAACCTGGGGAGAGTAGGAAAGGGAACAACATCACTAGTAATGTGCATGTACATGGTATTCTAATTTTCATACTGGTGCAACTTCTGCTGTCAAGAGGTACTTCCGTGTGGAAGAAGCAGGTGACTCTATTTTTCCTGTAACATGCTAGTCTGAGAAATTAGGATACTGCATATAGAATCCTAACAGAATGTTCCCAGGTTCTGGCACCCCAGTGGCAACAAGCTGTGCCCAGCACAATGGTAACAGAAATTAGCAATTTTCAGCACGTCTGTAACTTTGTCAGACTTTAATGGGTGCTAGTGGGACCAGTTGAAGGTTAGCCTTATGCTGAAGGTATTCTTCTACTAGATTTTATGTTTTGTTGTTGATGGTTGCAATAACAGTGATCTTCACATATCTGTGTATCTGCATATACATATACATATGTATATACATACAGTATTATATGCATATTATATACATATTATATGCATATTATATACATATACATATGCAT